>NW_012267315.1:2265847-2279913 GCF_000151885.1 Dipodomys ordii
TTTTTTTTTTTTTGCCAGTCCTGGGGCTTGAACTCAAGCCTGGGCACTGACCCTGAGCTTCTTTTGCTCAAGGTTAGTACTCTACCACTTGAGCTACAAGCGCCACTTCTGGCTTTTTTTGTTTATGTAGCACTGAGGAATGGAACCCAGAGCTTCATGCATGCTAGGCAAGCACTCTACCACCAAGCCACGTTCCCAGCCAATAGTCTATGAGACTCTAATTCCACTGAAACTACAAAAAATTGCCGGAAGTGGAGCTGTGGCTCAAGTGATAGTGTGCTAGAATTGAGGAAAAGAAGTTTAGGGATAACATCCAGGGCCTGAGTTCAAGCCCCAGGATGGGCACACACACTACCCACACAAGATGGGCACGACAGTGCCTGTCATCTCAGCTATATGGGAAGCATATAAAAGGATTGGGGGCTGGGAAGGTGGCTCAGTGGTAGAGTGCTTGCCTTGCATGCATGAGTCTCTGGGTTCAATTCCTCAGCACCACATAAGCAGAAAAAGCTGGAAGTGGTGCTTTGGCTCAAGTGGTAGAGTGCTAGCCTTGAGCTGAAGAGATGAGGGACAACATTCAGGTCCCATGACCAACAAAGAAAGAAAAAGAGAGTAAGAAGGAAGGAAAAGAAAGGATTGGGGTTCAGACTGATTTATAAAAGCAAGACCAACAATAATCAAGCAAAAAGGACTGGAAGTTGTAGAGTACATGGCTAGCAAGTCCAGGGCCTGGAGTTCAAACCCCAGTACCATCAAGAAAAAAAAAAGGTGGGGAAAAGAAAGCTGTGATATTTACCCAGTCTTGTGCATGGATTCTTCTGTGGATAAACCTGAAAGCATAACCCCAAGATCTTGCAGTATGAAGCCATCGACTTACCTGGGAATAATAGTTGCCAAGGTAATTCAAGCAGGATCTACCACAGGACAGGGTGCAAGGCTCTTTACAAGATGATTCCTGGTGTCTTCTCAGCTTTGTTACTTAGTACCTTCCCTTATATACCTTCCATTTGACTTGGCTCAGCTTGCCTTATCTACATCACATGGCCTTTGGCCTTCTGTGTAGAGTTGATTAATTTCATCCCCATCATTTCTGGGTGGCAGATCCCTGGTTTACTTCCTCTGCCTCTGTAACTCTTCCAGATGCCTTTGGGTATTAGTTCAGTTCTTATCCATTCCATTGTTAAGGACTCGAACCAGCATTTGTGGTGTGTATATGTCTGACTTCTCTACCAGATAATGCCCCAAAGACAAGGGGGCATTCTCTAGGGCCCAGTATGGGCTTTGGAAAATGGCATGTATGGGTTTAACTTTCAGATCTGCCAAGTTTTTTTTTTTCCATTTTCTTTTTTAAAATAATTTTTTTATTGTGGTTAAGTGATTACATAAATTTCACAGTATTGTGAGATAGTGATACTCAGGTAAAGTCACAAACACATTCTAACCTTCATGAGGCAAATTGTCATTATCCTGGTCTATAAAGTTTGTGAATTCTATAGCTTTGACAATACAGCTATTTCTTCCACATTGGGTGAGTATGTACATTTCTTTCCGCTATCCTCTCATTCCCTCCCTCCCATCACTACCCTTGAATTGCTTAATTCCTTTTCATCAGTGTCCAGTGCAGCTGATGGGCCCCTCTGTTGTATGTTTTCCCGTTTCCCTCTGATTCTGTGTCCTCCTCCTAGTTTCCCTCAGATGTGTGCATATATACCATATACGTGGCCAACAACTTAATGATACAACAAAATGAGTGGAGGTCCTTAGTTTCTTGAATCCTGTTTACTTTGTCATATCTCCTTGCATTTTGTATTTAACATCCACATATCAGGGAGATCATGTGCCATTTGTTTCTTTGCTCTTGGTTTACCTCATTCAAAATGATTTTTTTCTTTTTTCTTTTTTTTTGGGGTCCAGTCATGGGACCTGAACTCTGGGCCTAGGTGCTGTCCTTCAGCTCGTCAGCTCAAGGCTAGCACTCTACCACTTGAGCCACAGAGCCACTTCCGGCTTTTTTCTTTTTGCTTATGTGGTGCTGAGGAATTAAACCCAGGGCCTCAGGCATGCAAGGCAAGCGCTCTACCACTGAGCCACCTTCCCAGCCCCTCAAAATGATTTTTTTCTAGTTTCATCCATTTCCCTGTAAATGCCATTATTTTGTCCCTTCTAATGGCTCTAGCAAGTTTTTAACAGTTCTGAACCACTATTGCTGCAGAGTTGTAGCAAAGATTAAAAGTATGTGTTCATTTAGTAACAATGCTATATTAGGGTCTTTAGTTAAATGTAAAAGGCAGGCTAAATGGCTAAGACTAGTGAAATAGGTCTGGGGATATAGTTCAACAATAGAGTGCTTGACCAACATGCACAAAGTTCTAGTTTCAGTTTTTAGCACTCAAAGGAAAAAAGTGAATGTCGGTAAGGAAAGAGTAGATGGATTAATGTTATTTGGGGGGAAGAATTTAAATGTTTGTCAAAAGTTAAGGTGAGCCAGGCATTGGTGGCTCATTCCTGTAATCCTACCTACTCAGGAGGCTGAGATCTGAGGATTGCAGTTCAAAGCCAGCGTAGGCAAGAAAGTCAATGAGACTCCTATATCCAGTTACCAGAAAACCAGAAGTGGAACTGTGGTTCAAAGGGTAGAGTGCTAGCCTTGAGTAAAAGAGCTCAGGGAAAGCGCCCATGCCCTGAGTTCAAGCTTATGACCAATTTTTTTAAATAATAATTTCAAGTGTTTTTTCTGACTATAAGCACACATTTTACTGTCATATCTTCATGATCAAGATGAAGGTAGTAGACTTGCAGGGAGGGGCCAGTGGCTCACACCTATAATCCTAGCTATTCTGGACACTGAGTTCTGTGGGTCATGGTTCAAAGCCAGCTTGGGAAGATAAATCTGAGAGAATCTTATCTCCAGTTAGCCAGCAAAAGATGAGAACTCAAGACTGAAGTCATAGAGTGAGCAAGAAAGCAGAGCCAGAGTTGCAAGTCGAGTTCAACAGAGACACAACCAACACAGAAAGAAAGAAGAAAATAGAATGGGAGGGGAATGGGGTGGGGAAGGAAGGAGATAGGAGGAAAGGAAAGAAGGAAGGGAGGGAAAGAAAAACACGGTGGACTCAAAAACTGTCAAATAACTGAAGTCTGGTTATTAACTGTATGAAGGATCATCTTAGATTAGAAATTGGTTAAAAGAAGAAAATTATTGGAATGAGTTGTCTAGAGATGGCAAGACCTCCTTGTTTGAGTGTTTCTAAAGCCAAGGCCAGTTCCCATGAGGAATGGTGTGGTACTGGTACTAGAAGCTACTACTGAGCCTGTCAACCGCTGTAGCATCACAGCTTCTCAGGAAGTAATGGTTATAAACAGTATGTTTTGTCCAAAAAAGAAATTCATTACCTGACTTACAAAATGGCAACCTCTCCATATATCACCTGTATTACAATTTTAAAAAGAAAAACAAAAAACAATGTGTTGACCAAATTCTTTTTCTTTGTTTAGGTAATAAAGCTCTTACAGTCAAAATACCACTCTAAAGAAGAGGCTGAACTCATCTGTGATAAAGTTCAAGTTAAACTCAGCAAAGAATGTTTTCATCCTTACAGTACATGTATTACAGATCTGAGGACTTCACACTGGGAAGAGGCAATCCAGGAAACAAAAGGTGGTGCTGACAATAGGAAATTGGCGGAAGAATGTTATTTTCTCTGGAAATCTACACGTTTACAGCATATGACCCTACCAGAAGATGTCAAAGCCATGCTTACTGAACTGCGCAAAGAGGTCCGCCTGCTCTTGTTAACAAACGGTGATAGACAGACACAGAGAGAGAAGATAGAGGCTTGTGCCTGTCAATCCTACTTTGATGCTATCGTTGTAGGTGGAGAGCAGAAAGAGGAGAAGCCAGCACCTTCCATATTTTATCACTGTTGTGATCTTCTTGGAGTACAGCCTGGGGACTGTGTGATGGTTGGTGACACATTAGAAACGGATATTCAAGGAGGCCTCAATGCAGGGCTGAAAGCAACAGTCTGGATAAACAGAAGTGGAAGTGTGCCAGTGATGTCATCCCCTGTTCCACACTATGTGGTTTCTTCTGTGCTAGAATTACCAACCCTCTTACGAAGTATAGATTGCAAAGTTAGCTTGTCAGTTTAAATCATTTAAAAGCATGATGACAATGTTTACAGTCAATTTACAGGGTTGGAACTGAGGAAAGGCATTTTATGTATTATGGTCCAGTTCTAATTATAGTGTGATTTCGGATTTAATGACTATATTATAAAGGTTCTCCAACTCTATTGCTTTTGATATGCAACTGTAAGATTTGTATTTATATCTGAAAATCCAGATTGTATTAATACAAGTTACTTTTAGTAGGAGGTCCAGCAAACTTGAAGAAATGTAGTATTTGTTAGTCTATTACTTGAGATTTATAAAATTATTTTAATAATTTTTTAGCATCTTGGCTTCAGGATACTAAGCAGGGTAGCATACCCCTGGATATACAAGTGCGGGTGTTTGGCTTAGGAATAGATATTTTTTAATAAATAGATATTCTAAAACATAGTTATTCATAATCTAGTTAATATTGAAATAAGTACTAAGTTTAGCAAATCATGGTGTTTCCTAGTGAAACGTTGAATATTTTTAAAACATAAATCATATTTTTGGCTACTCTGGGTGTGTATATTCTTTTCTATTGTGAATCTGATGTTCCTGCCTGACTTTGGAGTGTGGGATGTCTTTCTGTGCTGTGTATATGACAAGTAGATTTTTTCCAGTTTAAAAAGGAAAAAAAAAGAGCTAATAAACCAACATGTGGTACTCCTTCTTCATGCCATTTTCACACCTTTCTAGAGTAAACACATGGCTTTCATATAGTCTTTTAAGTCCTATGGAAATATTTTTTGGTATCTTTTCCAAGGCACACACACAATCGAGTTAAGGGGACTGGGCTGTTTGCTAAAGAAAATTGCTACAAGCCATTTGACTAAAAGTCATTTTCCTTCTGTGGGTTTGTAAGACGAAGGTTGCCTCTGTGTGCCTAACCAGCTAGTCTCCCCACGCCTATCTGTGTTTACGGAGTTGTTCCTCCCATGTGATGAAACTAATAAAAAATCAGATATTATTAACTTAGTTTCAGGGTACCATTTTAACACTTGAGTGCTTCTTAGAGTTACCATCTGCCTTCAAGTTGTTTTTTTTTTTTTTTCAGAACCAAGTAATTATTTTACAGTCTTCTATATCTACTTCAAGGCTCACTTACAGCTTATTAATTAATGGCTCTGTAGCAAGGCATTAGTTCACAACTAGAACAACTTCCAAATACAATTAGGCTAGATAGGCTTATAATTCCACTGATACAACTTGAAGTGGAGTAGCTAATAAAGGTTAAAAGTGACTAAGGGAACTATTGCTTGCATTCTTTTTGGTAGGCTGTATTAAAAAAAAACATGATAAGAAAGTATTAGTGACCAGGTACAGTGACATACACCTATAATCCTAATCCTTGGGTTGTGGAGGGCAGAAAGTTTCAGAGTTTGAGGCCAGCATGGACTGCTTAGCAAAACCCTTTCTCAACAAAAGAAAAATGAATGCCCAAGTACATACATAAGATAAATTATTTGGAAATGTATAGCTGAGATTCTGAAATTCAAGGTAATCTGTAAACCTAAAACTATTTGTCTTCTACACCTAAACCAGATTTTCTGCCTTATGCACATGTCTGTTTTGTGTTTTCTTCTGATTTGATTTTGAGAATGATGATTGTGATCCAGGAAGCTGTTGCTAAGAAGCTGAACACTTGGTGTTTAGAGTTCCAGGTACAATCCCTGTAGGAAATTTTGCCTATTTAAAAGTTGTTGAGGAAGTGGCGCTGTAGCTCAAGTGGTAGAGGGCTAGCTTTGAGCTGAAGAGCTGAGGGACAGTGCTCAGGCCCAGAGTTCAAGCCCCACCACTGAC
Source organism: Dipodomys ordii (assembly GCF_000151885.1). NCBI lineage: Eukaryota > Metazoa > Chordata > Mammalia > Rodentia > Heteromyidae > Dipodomys > Dipodomys ordii. The sequence continues at coordinate 2,271,806 of NW_012267315.1, forward strand.
AGAAAAAAAAAAAGGTTGGAGGATTTGGGCAAGAACTGTGTTCATGATGTTCCTAACAGAGCAGTTGACATGTTTGTTGTCTTAGCTGTTCCACTGGGTGGATGATGTAGGTGTGTGGTAGGTGTGTAGCATCACAGTCTTTGTGCTAAGTGTGGGGTTTTATCACTTTGAGAGTATTAAATGAGATTTCTTTGGCAAAAAAAAAAGCCAGGCATTGGAGGCTTATGCCTGTAATCCTAGCTATATATAAGGCTGAGGTCTGAGGATCACAGTCCAAAGCCAACCCCAAGCAGGAAAGTCCATGAGACTTATCTCCAATTAACTACCAGAAAACCAGAAGTGGCACCGTGGCTCAAAGTGGTAGAGAGCAGTAGCCTTGAATGAAGATGCTCACTAAGCGCCCTGGCCCTGAGTTCATGCCCCAGAAACAATAGGAAAAACAACAAGAGCTCAGGGACAACACCCAGGCACCAAGTTCAAGCCCACAACCAACCAAAAAAAAGAGAAAATTAGATGAAATTGACTTGTCTTCACAGTTTGCATTATATACAGAACAGCATTGCAATCCAGTTTGTACTCTTCCTCAGGGAGGAACTGTGTGGCTTCTAACCTGAACAGAATGTTAAAGAGGATATTAGGAAGTTTGGAATAGGGCTGGGAATGTGGCTTAGTGGCACAGTGCTTGCCTAGCACGCATGAAACCCTGGGTTCTATTCCTCAGTATCACATGAACAGAAAAAGCCAGAAGTGGTGCTGTAGCTCAAGTGGTAGAGTGCTAGCCTTGAGCAAAAGAAGCTCAGGGACAGTGCATAGGCCCTGAGTTCAAGCCCCAGTATTGGCCCAAAAAAAAAAAAAAGAGAGAAAATGTTAGAATAGAACTATGATCTTACTAACACTGGTTTTGGTTACAGTCGTTTTTAACTAAATGATACAACAATCATGTTTTGTCATCTGCTTTCCCCTCGTGTCAGGGCCATAGAAAACATGTTTGGTTTTCCAAACATTGCAGTTAAGACTCTTGGGGGTCCTTGTGGACATGGTAAACACCTAGGCTGTTGCACAGTGAGCAAATTCTGAGAACACATACAAAAAAGCTAAGCTGGTCCATGCAGAAAAAAGCTAACCAAAAGTTTGAGGCCCTGAGAAAAGAAAATCTGTCTCTCTCTCCCCCCCCCACTCTTCTCTGTGTGTGGTGTGCTGGTATTGGGGCTTGAATTGGGGGCTTTTTTACTCAAGGCTGGCACTCAGCCACTTGAGCCATGGCTGTACTTGAGGCTTTTGGCTGGTAGTCGATAAGAATTTTAAAGACACTCCTGGCCAGGCTGGCTTTGAATCATAATCCTTAGATATAGGTTTCAGCCTCCTGAATAGCTAGGATTGCAGCTGTGAGTCTACAGGATTGCAGCTGTGAGTCTTTGGTGCCCAGCACAAAATATTTCATGAGTACATTTAAAACCACAGCAGTAACTATCCATAGGATGAAAAATAGAACAATTTGGAATGTGCTTTTATTTCAAAGGAGTTTGTAAGAAATGCTGCAGGCTACTTACTGAGTATAGTGCTGAAAGTATCTACCACAAAAAGAGGGCAAGGTAGGCTGGGGGTGAAATTCAATGATAGAAGCACAAGGTCCTAGTTATAATCCCCAGCACTGCAAAGAATAAAAGTAAAATGCAAAAGTAGCTACAGTAATTTAAATAGAAACTAGAAGAGAGCAAGAAAAATTCTATGTACAGCTGGGGACTAATCTCAGTGTTAATATACTTGTCTAGCATGTGTGAGGCTTTGGATTTGATCCTTGCCACAGCCAAAAAGAAAAAAATGAATCGCAGTAGTAATCTGTTTTTGCTCCCACATTTTTAGTAGCATCAATTAGTTGTACAAGGTGGTTGGGCCGGGCACTGGTGGCTCATGCCTGTAATCCTAGCTACTCAGGAGGCTGAGATCTGAGGATCAAGGTTCAAAGCTAGCCCGGACAGAAAAGACCATGAGACTCCTATCTCCAATAAACCACTAGAAAACAGGAAGTCAAGTGGTAGAGCGCTCACCTTTGAGCTGAAGAGCTGAGGGACAGCACCCAAGCCAGAGTTCAAGCCTCATGACTGACAAAAAAAAAAAAAAAAAGGTGGTTGGTTTCATTTTGACATGTCCTTACATACATATAATTTACCTTGATCAGACTCATCTGTCACTCATCTTCATTCTTCCCCTTCCTAAACTAATCTCAACTATCTTTATTGTTCCATTTTCACATGTGTACATGAAGTATTTGACCATATTCACCCTCTTTTACCTTCTTGGTTCACCCTACCCGACAGGACCTATTTTACATTCCTGACGTTTATTTATTGTTAGTGTATGCTAGTTACTCAGAGGTTTCATCTTGGTGTCTCACATATCAAGGGTACTTGTTCTGCCATAGAAACTTTAGGAAGCAATCTCCAATTCAGTCTGCTTTATGCCCTCTCATCTCACTGGCAAGAGCTATCCAAAGAGTGTAAGTATCATCCCTGTCAATGGGGCAGGTGACTGCTTTGTCCACCCAACTGTCAGCAGAGAAAGCCCAGGAGAGGTAAGAGCAAAGGTAAGAAGAGAGGTGTTTTCTCAAAGCCAAGAAGCAAGCTAAACTGCTACATAGTAACAATACCCTTTTTTGTTGTTGTTGCGGGGGCTTGGGCGCTGTCCCTGAGCTCTTCAGCTCAAGGCCAGCACTCTACCACTTGAGCCACAACACCACTTCTGGTTTTCTGGTGGTTAATTGGAGATAAGTCTCATGGACTTCCTTGCCCAGGCTGGCTTTGAACTGTGATCCTCAGATCTCAGCCTCCTGAGTAGTTAGGATTGCAGGTGTGAGCTACCAGTGCCCAGCTAACATATCCCTTTATCATTTCTCTTATTTATGTTAGTAAAATAAACCACTGTACTTTAAAAAATCTAATTACTGTGATGTTTGGCATATTCAACAAGTAGCTCTGTTTTACTTCATTTTATAAAAGTGATATTTATTTATGGCACTCCGGTTTGAACTCGGAGCCTGCACTCGATAGGTAGGCTGTCTACCACTTGAGTCATACCATTTTTGCTTTAGGTTATTTTTTCCTTTTTGCTTTTTGTCTCGTCTGACCTTGAACCATGATTTCCCAATTTCAGCCTTCTCAGTTGCTATAAGACTATACACATGAGCCACTGAGCCCTGCCAGTGATTTTCATTTGACTCACTGGGACTTTAATACTTGAGTATATGTAGTAAATTCATATCCAAGGATCACATTTGGAACACTAAGTTGGCAGATACACAAACCAGAGAACAACTTCACAGGAAACATTGATGTAACTGCAGTGTTAACCAAAGATGGCATTAGATTTAATCAACTCTTTGGTTGTATGCTATTCCTTTACCATCTATTCAGTGAGGGAAGCTTCCTTCGAAACTAACCTTTTCTGCTCATTTACTGAAAATTGCCATGTGATTACTGCAAGATAGAACCAAGATAGAGTCTTGGTTCTCAAGAAAAAAAAGCAAAGTGTCCAGCCCACTGCATTGGCTCATATGCCAATCTATTTTAAAATTCAGTGCAGTATTTAAGCAATAAAAAATTAAAAACACAAGCTGGATGTCAATGGCTCATACCTGTAATCCTAAATACTCAGGGGTAGGGACTGAGAGCAGAAAAATCTTGTTTTTAGGCCAACATGGACAGGAAAAGTGGAAGGACTCCATCTCCAAACTAACCAGCAAGAAGAAAAACTGGAGGCATGGCCAAGTGATACAATGCCAGCCTAGCAGTAAGCCAAGCAGTTATGAGGCCCTAAATTCAAATATTGTGCATGCATGTGCACACACACATACCCCACATCACAAATCTAAAAGCTTTCAGTATCAATCAGGTTCTGAGAGTTCTAACAACATAACCTCACAGCACGTATAGAAAATGGGGATCATGTAGGCAATTATAGTGTACTACTTGGTTAATTTGCTATACCAGCTTCTGCAACTAGCTCAGCAACTCTAATTTAACTCTATACAGATGGAAAAATCTGCTCTATACTTCTGGCCTCCTGAAATTTTTATTTAATAGTTATGGAGGTGGGAATCAAAGCAGAGGTTCTGATCTTAGGGCTGTGTAAGGGGAGGGGGAGTAATTGAGAGAGTGTATTTGATCCAAGCACAGTATGTGCATGGAAATGTCACAGCGAAACTCACTAATGTGCACAATTAATACGTATTTTAAAATAACAGAGCCTGTGGGGCTGGGAAGGTGTCTCAGTGGTAGAGCGCTTGTCTTGCATGCCTGAGGCCCTGGGTTCGATTCCTCAGCACCACATAAGCAAAAAAAAAAGCCGGAAATGGACTGTGGCTCAAGTGGTAGAGCGCTAGCCTTGAGCTGAAAAGCTAAGGGACAGCGCCCAGGCCCAGAGTGAAGGCCCATGACCAGACCCCCCAAAAAAAACAAACCCCAAAAAACCAGAGCCTGTATTCTGGCTGATTCCAAGTCCCATACTCCAATGACTGGCATCTTGCCTGGTCCCCTCAAAGCCATCACTGATGAGAGCTTTCCTGTATGGATGATTGCATCTTTCCTTCCATATTCACCCCTCCTTTTAACTTCGGGGAAAGATGATAGGGGGCACTGAGAAACTCATTTGGTTGGAGTCTGCTTCTGTCATGAATTGGCCATACAACCTCCAGTCTGGCCTATGACTTTGTATCCTATTCTGGAAGGAGCTCTCTAGTGGTTCTTTCTGAACCTCCCCCTGATTCAGCTTCTTTTGTTCTTGTTCTCCAGGGGATTTCTAACTGACTCTGGCTCTCAGGCTGGCCCCAGCACCACTGGCCCTCACCCTTCTTTCTCTCAGGATGTTTTTTGGAAAAGGTATTTAAATGGTTCTAAGCCAACTTCTTGTCCTATCAATGACTACTAGGTACAAACTACGCATGTCTTTGCACTCTTGCCACAGCTCCCTTGAATGCTCATGCTCAGCAAGAGACACATGCCAACCTGCTCTGAATTTTATCATGGGATCTCACACTCTAGGGAGGCACTTCCTCAGATGAGCACCAATGGCTCATATCTATAATCCTAGCTACTCAGGAGGCTGAAATCTGAGGATTTTGATTTGAAGCCAGCCCAGGAAAGAAAGTTCATGTGTTTGAGACTTATCTCAAACACTAAAAACCAAAAGGAAAGCTGTGGCTCAAGTGGTAGAGTGCAAGTCTTGAGCACAAAAGCTCATGGGCAGTGCCCAGGCCCTGAGTTCAAGAACTGGCACATATACACACAAAAAGCACTTCCTCTTCTACTCTGAGAGAGAGGACTTCCAGATTACAGTAGCTCTCCATAGATATCCCCTGGGGCAGCTGGGCACTGGTGACTCACGCCTGTAATCTTAGCTACTTAGGAGGATCTGAGGGTCGTGGTTCGAAGCCAGGCCAGGGCAAGAAAGTTGGTGAGACTCTGATCTCCAATTAACAACTCAAAAACTGAAAGTGATGCTGTGGCTCAAGTGGCAGAGGGCTAGCTTTGAGCACAAAGAGGCTCAGGGACAGCGGCCAGGCTGTCAGTTCAAGCTCCAGGACCTGAAGAAAAAGAAAGAAATCCCCGAGGGCAGCTCAGTAGTAGATTACTAGCATGTCCATGGTCCTGGGTTTCATCTTCAGCGTGCGCGCGCGCACACACACACACACACACACACACACACACACCTCCTTTCCCAATCAACCCTGTGCCAGGCCACAGGACCCTTCCCCCCAGGCTAGATGGTGCTTCCATGCTGCAGCCCCTTCCTGCTGGCCCTCAGCAGTCTTAGCCTCTGGCAGGTCCTGCCCAATGTTTCCAGAGTATAAATTACAGAGGTTTGGAGGAGCTCTCAGATCTAGACCCATTTAGTAGTTTCTCGAGGATGCTCAATGCCACAGAAGATCCAGCGATAAGGGATCTGGAAGAGGTCTGTGTGTCTCTACCTTGGAGCTCTCCTTGACTCCTGGAACCACATCTCTGGACTCCTTCTGGACTCAGATTTCCCTAGCTTCTTTGGAGTCCAAGAGGAGAGGATCTACCATCTGATAAGCTTTTAAGTGTTGTTTTGTGTAATAAGCAGCCAAGGCAGGATGGTGAGTACTAAGGTCAGTGGTTGCTCCTCCATTTGACCTCCTAGAGCAGAGGTGCCCATGAATATGGTTAAGGCTGTTTGAGCTTGGCAAGCCTGCTCAACCCTTCTAGCTGCCTGGGCTGGACTTGGAGATCCTAGGGTGGAGATATACATGAGAGCTTCTATTGCTTGTCTCCTTCAGCGGTCTCAGACTAGACAAGGATGGCCCTTCCATATCCTGTTTATGTTTTGGGGATTGAGAAGGGATTAAATCAATCACCATTGAGTCTCTTGTCAAAGGCTTGGACAAGGTGACAGCTCCTGGCTGTATGGCCGCATGTCGAGTGTGACAAGCTGTATCCCTTCTCCACTCATCCTCTCCAGTGTCCCCTTGTTCTCCAGTGTCACTCTGACTTAGACAGTAACTATTTGTAAGCAGTGTCAACAGCAGGGGGAGCCTGGGTTTCCTCTGAGCCAATACCAGAGGTTTGCTACTTAATAATTTCTGTTAATTTCTGCAATTATCCATTACCCTTTGCCTGCCTGCCTCCCTCCCTCCCTCACTTCCCTCCCTCCCTTTTTTCCTTCCTTTTTTTGTGCTGGCTATAGGATTTGAACTGAGGGCCTGGGTACTGTTCCTAAGCTTCCTTTGCTCAAGGCTAGCCTGCTACCATCACCCACAGCTCCACTTCAGCTTTTTAAGTATTTCATTGGACATAAAAATCTCATAGACTTTCCTGTCAGGGTGGCTTTGAACCTCAATTCTCAGATCGCAGCCTCCTAAGTATAGCTAAGGTGTTTTTTCTTGTACTTTCCCACTGCTTTGTGCTTTACCGTCTCTGTTCCTTCTGACCCTCATACTGATTTGGAGTAAACCCTCAGCACTCCTGACTTACTGATAATCAGGTGCTTGTCATCCACAGAGTCCTGCCTGATAGGGTGACCCCTAGATTTCCCTTCAGTGATCTTGAAAGCATTGCTGAGTTGATTCAGGGTATGGCCATGGGGATTATAGCTTTGTCTATCTTTGTATTTTGTGATATCAGCAAAGTAAGGGTCTTCCTTCACTATCCTACATTTAGGGGTGGTCCCCCAAGGATGGTGGCAGTTGTAGTAAAGGGAGTGGATAGCCAAGGAACTCCAGCCATCAAAAAGAACACACAAGGGAAGCTGTGTATCCCTCCTGGTCTGCTTACTGGCTTGAGAAGGGACTGTTGGCCTGTGAACAGACAGCAGACCTATTTCTAACTGTGTAGCCATACAAGTCCCTAGAGAAGGCAGCCATCAAAGGCCATAGTGAACAAAAAATCAATGGGCCCCTTTCTGCCCCCCAATCAAGCTTTTTTTTAAAAAAAAAAACATCTACTTCCTTCCATTGCTCCAACTTGCCACAGTCCTTACCTGACCATCCCTCCTGAGCAGATGGGGACTGCATTCTGACAAGTCCTAGTCTTCCTGAGGTCTAGAACAGAGGCTTGCTCTGCTAGGCAAGGCGGCTGGGAAAGGCCAGCTCATACCCTCAAAAGATGCTGAGTGGCCTAATATCCAGGGCTTCCCTACCTCCTGCAGTGAGCAGTTTTTGCTTTTGGGAACCTCAGTGTGAGGTGAGTGGTGGTTCTTTGGTTCGCTGCAAAAGGTAGCACTGAATTGATGCTCTTGGATTTGTAGATAGGTGGGAGGTGTGGGATATACATATGGCCACAAACATGGGATGGAGTTGGAAGGACCAAGATAATGCTTTGGGGTGGCCATACTATACCCCAAACATAGACTTTGTGGCCTCATAATCATTATTTTTCCTTCTTGCTGACTGATTCCAGCAGAAAGCTGGAAGTACTACACCAAAATGCCACATGCTAGAGTCTAGGTCCCAGAAATAAAGGGTCCTCTCTACTCCAAACAAACAAGCAAACTTGATTCAGTGGGAACAACAGGAACCAATATACAAGGACACGTGCACCTCCATGTTTATTGCAGCACTGTTCACAATAGCTAGGATATGGAAACAACCCAGATGC
>NW_012267315.1:2283028-2287578 GCF_000151885.1 Dipodomys ordii
GCATGCAAGGCAAGCGCTCTACCACTGAGCCACCTTCCCAGCCCATAGTACATTTGTTTTTAAACACTGTTATCACATCCCTCATTTTTTTCCGCTTACTCCCTTGCTACTCCCCTCCCCACAAGTTGTAGAGTTCATTTCCAATGTAGTGTCAAGTGAGTATCAATGCTGCATTAGTTCATCCTTTGTCCTGATGTTTCTGGGATTCCCTTTCCCTTCTACAGATCAAATAAACTTATATACAAGACACAGGATACAGAAAACTAAGAGAAACAAAAAAAGAGAGAGAGAGAGAACCAACCACACACAGGACATAGTAAGAACCTCTGTTTCCAATTCTTGGAATTCATGTTGATGCGACTCATGATATATGGTCCTATATGCTTAGCAATTAAAACTCAAACTTTAGAAATACATGTTACTGGGGCTGGGAAGTTGGCTCAGTGGTAAAGCGCTTGCCTTGCATGCATGAGGCCCTGGGTTCGATTCCTCAGCCCCACATAAGCAAAAAGAAAAAAAAAAGCCAGAAGTGGTGCTGTGGCTCAAGTGGTAGGGCCCTAGCCTTGAGCTGAAGAGCTGAGGGACAGCGCCCAGGCCCAGAGTTCAGGCCCCACAACTGGACCAAAACAGAAATATATGTTACTTAAACATTAAAATAGGGGCTGGGAAGGTGGTTCAGTGGTAGAATGCTTGCCTCGCATGCATGAGGCCCTGGGTTCGATTACTCAACACCACATAAAACAGAAAAAGCTGGAAGGGTTCTGTGGCTTAAGTGGTAGAGCACTAGCCTTGAACTGAAGAACTGAGGGACAGCACCTAGGCCCATAGTTCAGGCCCACACCAATTTTAAAAAAAAATGAAAAATCCCCAAACAGTAAAATAGACATTAGTATCAAAATCTGAAAATAAAAATCATTCAAAACCATTTGAAAATGAAAACCTCAAAACAAATCATATGATATATGTATTAATTTTGTTGATTTTTTTTTGGTTGTGGGGCTTGAACACAGTACTGGATGCTACTGTCCCTGAGATCTTTTGTTCAAGGCTAGTACTCTACCACTTTGAGCCACAGCTCCACTTCTGGTTTTTGAGTGGCTAATTGGAGATAAGAGTCTTATGGGGGCTCTTCTACCCAGGCTGGCTTTGAGCTGCGATCCTCAGATCTCAGCCTCCCAAGTAGCTAGGAATATAGCCACAGGCTCCTGACTTAATTTTGAATTATTTCATTTGATGTATGCTGTATCTTGAAACTTTTGTTTTCCCCCAAGCATATAAAAACACAGCTTGAACAGTTGTATGAAACAGCTCTGAGCCTGCCCTCTTGGCCAGCAGATTGCTCAGCCTCCAGAACTGCCTTTCTATTGCATATGGTTGGCCATACTGGTTCTCGGTGCATTGGGCCCAGGGTAGGCAGATCAATGAATCTCTCAATTTCCCTAGTCTCTTTCCTCCCTCAAGGTGATTTATTAGGAGGTGGGAGCTATAAGTGCTGAGACCAGAATAGAGAAATTGCAGGGTTCTGTCACCTTTCTCTATCCATGTGACCTTGGTGCTTGTTGTGCTTTCTTCTATTCTTCAGTGCACTCCCAGGTTTAGACATTTGCCATCATGAATGTGCAAATGGGGGAGGGTTCTCTAGAATAAGTGGAAACTTCCCAGACTACAGGACACAAAACTCACTGGGGCCAGTGACTAGTTTGAGTACACAAAAGAAGGGACACTCCTAAAATGAAGGCAGCTCCAAAACTGACAACTGTCCTTTGACCAGCCCTCATTCTGCACCAGGCTAAACAGTGTTCTTGCCATTACATGTTTTTTTTTTTTTTCCTCCTCTCTGAGTGGCACGTACAGTTCTCGAGAGAAGGCTGCTCACTAAAAAGTCTCCCAAATAAAGTCGAAAGCAATATCCACCTCACAGATGTACAAGTTTCAATTTAGAAAAAAGAAATGTGAAAACAAGCAGGGTAATATAACAGCTGAAATGCCAAAAAATTCTAGTTTTAAAAATCATCAATGAGTCAGGCGCTGGTGACTCACACCTGTAATCCTAGCTACTCAGGAGGCTGAGCTCTGAGGATTGCAGTTCTTTTTTTTTGGTCATGGGGGCTGAACTCTGGGCCTGGGCACTGACCCTCAGCTCTTCAGCTCAAGGCTAGTGCTCTACCATTTGAGCTACAGTGCCACTTCCTGCCTTTTCTGTTTATGTGGGGCTGAGGAATTGAACCCAGGGCCTCATGCATGCGAGGCAAGCACTCTACCACTGAGCCATCTTCCCAGCTCCAGAATTGCAGTTCAAAGCCAACCTCAGGCAGGAAAATCCAAGATACTCTTATCTCCAATTAACCACCAGACAACCCGAAGTGGTGCTGTGGCTCAAGTGGTAGAGCACTCGCCTTGAACTGAAGAGATGAAGGACAGCATCCAAGCCTGGAGTTCAAGCCCCACGACCACCACCACCAACAACAACAAATGATCAATGAAGTTAGGCATTAGTAGCTCATGCCTGAAATCCTAGCTACTCAGGAGGCTGAGACCTGAGTATCACAGTTTGAAGCCAGTCCCAGCAGGAAAGTCTGTGAGATTTATCTAATTAACAACCAAAAAGCTGGAAGTGGAGCTGTGGCTCAAGTGGTAGAGTACTCACCTTGAGCAAAAGAGCTCAGAGACAGTGCCCAGCCCCAAATTCAAGCCCTAGAAATGGCATGTGCATGCATGTGCACATAGACACAGACACAGACACAGACAGACACAGACAGATACAGACACACACACAATCAGCTGAGCACTGATGGCTCCTGTCTGTAATCATAGCTCTCAGGATGGTGAGACCTGGAATACTGAGATACATGATAGCCTGGGTAGAAGAGTCCAGAAGACTCCACCTCTGATTAATCAGCAAAATGGGAGTGTGGCTCAAGTACAGCCATGAGCAAGAAAGCTAGGTGAGCGTACAAGGTCCTGAGTTCAAGCTCTACTACTGGCACACACACAAGTCATCAATGACTTCAAAGTGGCTTCACATGAACAGATAAAGTAGTCAGTTCAAGATATGAGCAAGAAAATCAACAACTTGGATGGAAAATTCAACAAAGTAGACAAGAAATTCAGGGAAGACATAGAGATTCTGAAACAAACGGGCAAATAAATGGAATTCTTAGAAACAAAAAACTCTGTAAATCAAATAAGGAACTCAATGGAAATCAGCAACAATAGAATAGGCCAGGCAGAAGAAACAATAAGAGAACCAAAGACAAGACTGAGGAATCACTACATTCAGATAGCAACAAAGGAGAGAGAAAAAAAAGAGAAGCCACTGTGACAACATCCAAGACCTCTGGAACACCAAACCTATGAATCTGTGAGACTAGAAAAGATTGAGACTAGAGCTGTGTAGCTGTGGATCATGCCTGTAATCCTAGCTACTAGGAAGGCCAAGATCTGAGGATTGTGGTTCAAAGCCAGGCCAGGCAGGAAGATTGTGAGACTTGTATCTCTAATCAACTACCAAAAAGCTGTGAGTGGATCTGTGGTCCAAGTGGTACAGTGGTAGTTTTGAGAACAAAAGCTCAGGGACAGTGTCCAGCCCCTGAATTCAAAGAAGAAAGAGGAGGAGGAAAAGGGAGGAGAAGGAGGAAAAGGGGGAGGAAAAGGAAGGGGAAGAAGAAAGAATGAAGAAGAATGAGGAGAAAGGGAAGGAGAAAAGAGGAAGAGGAAAGAGATACAGACTAAAGACATAACATTTAATAAAATCATAGTAGAAAAATTCCAATTATAGGGAAAGAAATGGACTTCCAAGTACATGAGCCATTTAGGATCCCATGTAGACGGGATTAGAAAAACCATCTCCACATCTTAATATAATTAATGAGGCAAGAGAACACACTAAGAAAGAATACATAAAGCTGAGCACCAAGGCTCACACAAAGGCAAACTTAATTAAGATAACAGCAGAAACCTAGAGAAGGAGATAAAGGACTGATATATTCCAGGTCCTGAAACTCAAGTGGTAGAGTGTTAGGCTGTTAATGAAAAACCTGAGTAGGAATGTGAGGCCTTCAGTTCAAGTCCCAGGTCTGGCAGGAAAAAAACAGTTCAAGCCCTGAAACAAAATATCTGTCAAGCTGTACATCTAGCAAAAGTATCCACTAAAATTGAAAGAGAAATAAAGACCTTCCATGACAAACAGAAACTGAACAATTCATGACCGCTAAGCCAGCATTGCAGAGTATACTTAAAGGAATACTACACGTAGAAGAAAAGTATAAGAAAGCACGACAGCTCAGAAAATAAATAAGTCTCACTAGGAAAATAACTAAACAAATGTGAAGTAGAAAAGAATCAAATACCATTTATTCAGCTGGGCGCTGGTGGCTCACGCCTGTAATCCTAGCTACTCAGGAGGCTGAGATCTGAGGATCGTGGTTCAAAGCCAGCCCGGGCAGGAGAGACGGTGAGACTCCTATCTCCAATAAACCACCAGAAAACCGGAAGTGGCGCTGTAGCTCAAGTGGTAGAGCGCTCGCCTTGAGCTGAAGAGCTGAGGGACA
>NW_012267315.1:2288873-2293413 GCF_000151885.1 Dipodomys ordii
AGCTTTTTTCTTTTTGCTTATGTGGTGCTGAGGAATTGAACCCAGGGCCTCAGGCATGCAAGGCAAGCGCTCTACCACTGAGCCACCTTCCCAGCCCCCTGCTATTAGTTTTTAAAGCATCTCATGAATTTTTCTACCTGAGTTGGCCATAAACTTTAGATCCTCTCATTCTCAGCCTCTGAGGTAGCTAGGATTTCAGGCATGAGCTACCAACACCTGGTTAATTTTTGATGAACAGAAATTGAATAGTATTGTATATAGTCATATTACTTAATGATATAATTATTATTATAGAGAAGTATATCAAGATACTGAATTGTAAGTAAGGCATGGTGGTCCAAGCCTGAAATCCCAGTACTTGGAAGGATTTTGTAGCCTAGGCCAATCTGGTTTACAAAAACTGGGTTGTTAAAAAAAAAAAAGTTAACTAAATCAACAACTGACCAACAAAAGAATGAGGAAGTACTTTACATGTTAATATGTAATGCTAGCTACTCAAGAGACTGAGATCAGAAAGATCATGGTTTAACAGTCAAGTTTTTTTTGGGGGGGGGGTGTTATCCAGTTGTGGGCCTGAACTCTGGGCTTGGGCGCTGTCCCTCAGCTCTTCAGCTCAAGGCTAGAGCTCTACCACTTGAGCCACAATGACACTTCCGGCTTTTTTTTTTCTGCTTATGTGGTTCTGAGGAATGGAACCCAGGGCCTCATGCATGCAAGGAAAGAGCCTTCCCAGCCCCAAGATCATGGTTTAAGTCCAGCTGAGCAAAAAGTTTTCAAGAACTTATTTCAACAATAATTAGACACCGTAGTATTTGTTATCCTAACTATAGTGGGAATTATAAGTAGAGGGATCTGGTACAGGCCAACCCAAGCAAAAAGGGAGATCTTATCTCAAAAATAAGTTCAAGCCCTAGGGGTGCGCGCGCGCGCGCGCACACACACACACACACACACACACACACACTCTGAGATGTCCTAAAGTTTGTGACTTTAGAGAGGGGACCAGAATTAAATTACCACACACACACACACACACACACACACACACACACACACTCTGAGATGTCCTAAAGTTTGTGACTTTAGAGAGGGGACCAGAATTAAATTACCTTGACAATCCTATTATCCAAAGAGATCAGGAAGTCAAGCCTAGAACTCCGAAAATGAACCTAAGAAAAGGGAAAGGAGGGGGGCTGGGAAGGTGGCTCAGTGGAAGAGTGCTTGCCTTGCATGCATGAGGCCCTGGGTTCGATTCCTCAGCACCACATAAGCAAAAAGAAAAAAGCCGGAAGTGGCGCTGTGGCTCAAGTGGTAGAGCGCTAGCCTTGAGCTGAAGAGCTGAGGGACAGCACCCAGGCCCAGAGTTCAGGCCCCACGACCGGACCCCCCCCCAAAAAAAAAAAAAAAGAAAAGGGAAAGGAGGCCCTCAGAGGAGTATTAGGGAAGAAGGTCACTGAGTGGAGAGGACAGGCATGAAAGGCACTCATACCCTGGAGTCAGGACCATTAGGAGTAAGGAGGAGGAATGAAGATCAACAACTTGGTTTGTCTAAAGGGAAATCAGTGGGGTCACTGGCTCAGGACTTCCGGTTTCAGGGGAGGTGGAGGAGGAAATGGATGACAATGGGGAATATTCGGATACACAACTTGGAGAATAAGAAGTAGCCTGTGAGGGCCAGAGTTGCTAGTGTTGGTGGCGGTGGCCCCATGGTGATAGGCTCAGAGAAGCAGATGACTAACACCTCAGTGACACCCAGCATGGAAAGCATGGGTGGAGGACATTCAAGATATTGGCTCAGTGACCAGCCAATGCCAATGCAGGTTTTGGGGTCAGACCTTAGTGCTGACAGTTGAATGGATCTCTGCATGCTATTTAATCTTTCATGCTTTGCTTTCCTCCCATTAGGACCTGGGATTGGGGAAGATTAAAATGAGGTGACCACCCAGAGAAAGAGTCCAGCACAAAATTAATAGTTATGGCTGAAAGGAGGATACTCTTAGTAGCAGAACACAAAGGTACAGTGCCTATGTGCATCTGGTCATATAAAATCATATCTATGGAAATGAACTCCAGGAAATGAAAAGGAGAGTTACTTTTTCTTTGTTGCTGTTTTTCTTTTCTTTTCTATTTGTATTGTTTGTTCATTTATCTGTCATTGAAAGGATAAAGGGCACTAGACACTATGTTGAAAATGAACTACACAGTTTGTGGGTGGGGATGGAAGGGAAAAAACTGGGTGAGAGTGTGGGATGGGGTGGCATTGTCCAAAAAGAAAGGTACTCTTTACATACTTTATGTAACTGTAAGCCCTCTGTATATCATATTTATAATAACAGAAAAAAAGTTATGGTTACCCTGGTCAAAATCTAGGATTTACTTTTGATTTCTTTCTTCTTTTCTTTTTTTTTTTTTTTTGCCAGTTGTGCAGCCTGAACTCTAGGCCTGGTGCTTCTTCAGCTCTCCTGCTCAAGGCTAGCATTCTACCACTTGAGCCACAGCACCACTTCTAGTTTTCTGGTGGATTATTGGAGATATGGGGCTGGGGAGGTGGCTCAGTGGTAGAGTGCTTGCCTTGCATGCATGAGGCCCTGGGTTCGATTCCTCAGCACCACAAAAGCAGAAAAAGCCGGAAGTGGGGCTGATGCTCAAGTGATAGAGTGCTAGGCTTGAGCTGAAGAGCTGAGGGACAGTGCCCAGGCCCAGAGTTCAAGCCCCATGACCAACAAAAAAAAAATCTCATGGACTTTCCTGCCCAGGCTAGCTTTGAACTGAGATCCTCAGATCTCAGTCTCCTGAGTAGTTAGGATTATAGGCATGAGCCCCTTGCCTCGGCTTGTTGTAGCTTCTTAGTGCTCTCCTTACTCCTACCTGTGTTCTTCCTCCTCCACCTAGTCTCACCTGTGGTTAGAGTGATCTTGTCAAACCTAAATTCACAGCAAACTATTATATGTTCTATAAATAACTCAAGGTCTCCAAGCATAAGAAATGATAAAGACATGGAAATACTAATTACCCCTGATTTGATATTACATGGTAAATACAGGTGTATTACTACATCTAACCCCATAACTATATTCAATTATTACGTTAGACAATAGTCCACAACCCTCCCCCCTTACACTAATCAACAAACAATTACCACCATTATCAACAAGATTCTTCTTCTTTACACCCTCAGAGTAGAAGCCATGTCCTCACTGGGGCAGAAGGCTCTGTAAGGGCTCTCCCCCTTCTCCCCCCACTGGAGCTTACACAGGGCAGTCCTTAGAGTCCTGAACTCACCTGCAGCTTCAACCTGAGGCCTGCCCTAGTTACCTAGGCCTGTTCATCATCTTTCTACTTTCACATAAAGGCCATTCTCTCTTTAATGTTCTGGCAAAAATCCTGTACATCTTAACCTTCTTTCTTGCTTTCCCTCAGCATTTATAATAATATGATATTATTCTATGCTTTTTTTAATTGATAGTAATGGAGATGAACTCAGGGCCTTGTGTTTGCCAGACATGTAATCTACCACTTGAGCCACATCTCCAGCCTGACATTTTGCTGGTTATTTTTGGAGATGGGGTTTTTGGACTTTTCTCTCTGGATTGGCCTCCCATTGCCACTTTTCCCTGGATCTCAGCACCCTGAATAGCTAGGAATACAGTTGTGAGCCCCCAGATGCCCAGATGAGACAGATTTTTCTTAGTCTTTTTTTTCTTTTTGCTGGGTATTGGGGCTGCAACTCAGGTTCTCGAGCTCTTGCTTGGCTTTTTTCCGTTCAAGGCTGATGCCTTGCCTCCCTATTGTCACTGCTGTCTAGTAATCTGGAGAGTGTGTGTCTTCACTGCTGCAAAACACTTTGATTGGCTAAATATTTTATATAAGTAACTAAGTCTTCTTGCTCCCAGTTCCCTTAGTTGCGAGTCTGGATATTACCCTTGCTGATGTGACTTCTTGACTGTTTCCAGAAGATGCTAGACTAAGAGCTGTGAATAGCTGAATACCACAGGGCATATCAGAGAGATGGGCTCCAGTCCTGGAGGCTCTAAAGTTTCCCAGCACTTGGAGAGGGCTGTGGAGGTTGTCTCACTTCTCCATCACCATTTCTTAGACTCTTCGCTGGGCCCCTGGACAAGGCCCCGCCTCTGGACCAGCCCCGCCCCGGGACCAGCCCCTCCTCTGAGGCCGGGCCCCTTCCCGGGACCAGCCCCTCCCCTGAGGCCGGGCCCCGCCTCTAAAACCAGGCCCCGCCCCCAAATGTAGGCCCCGCCCGGGACCAGGCCCCGCCCCCGGGCAGACCTCGCTCCTCCCCCTCCCTCAGGGAGGTGCTGCGAGGAGGAGGAGGAGGAGGAGGAGGAGGAGGAGGAGGAGGAGGAGGTGGAATAGACGGAGAGGGAGGAGGGGAGGGGGAAGGAGTAGAAGGAGGAGGGGTCGGCGCCGGGAGGCCTGAGGAGCGCGGCTCCGCGGGCGCGGGACACAAAGAGCGGCCGGCGGGACACCCGGTGGGAGCGAGCAGGGCCCCGGAGTCCGGACCCGCGGTTCCCGACCCGCGCGC
>NW_012267315.1:2293548-2294493 GCF_000151885.1 Dipodomys ordii
CCGGGCCCTCGGCGTCCCCCCAGTCCCGCCCCGCGCGGGGTGCGCATCTCCGCGCCGTGTCCAGGTGCGCGCGGACTCCTCTGGGTGCCGACACCGGTTCCGGTAAGTCTGTGGTGGTGCCCGGCGTTTTCTGTCATCCTCCCGGGCGAGGCGGGGCCGGGCGGCGCTTAACCCTCCAGGTCCTCGGTCCTCGAGGAAGCCTGGCCTCGGGGACCAAACTTGGACACGCCAGGGTTTCCCGAGGCGGCCATGGAAACCCGTGCGTCCTGGAGGAGCTTCGCGCTGTCCTGTTCCTCCACCTACCCAGTGGTCTTCGCTCTGGGGTGTGCGCTGGGTGGTCGGGGGGCAGGGGGGAGGTGTGTGTGTGTGTGTGTGTGTGTGTGTGAGACAAGCTGTGCGCTCTGTCACGAAAGGGTTAAACTGAAGGCTGGGTGGAGGCGTGCGGGGCCTGGTACCTCCCGCTCCCTGAGGGTGTGCCTGATCCTCCCGAGCTGCAGGACCCGGGGTGAGGGAGGGGGCATCCCTGCCAAAGACCCTTCTCGTTACCCCTCCTCTGGAAGACTCTGATCCCCAGTGCACCTACTGGTGCCCAACTGTTGCACAGCATTCTTCTGTAACATGCGACTCAGCCCCACTCCGAGCCACCTCCCTACCTGCTTTCCTTTGGTTCTTTCAGCAGTTAGCACGTGGATAGATGGTTGATCTTGGGGTTAAAAGAAGGCTCTTGTGAATTTTGTCAGTTGAAGACTTTCCGAACTTCCCCTTTCCGCCTTCGGCAGTATCAGATTCCAGTAGGGGTCTGTCTAAGCCACTTAGGGTGTTTGACATTAATTCCCTGTGCCTTTGTATTAATAGCACTTCCACTAGCTCCTTGTAGGACCCTGGGTTTGCACAACATAGAAGTGAAGGAGGATGGTCCTGTCCTGTGTCGTTCCCCCCCCTCCC
>NW_012267315.1:2294553-2313572 GCF_000151885.1 Dipodomys ordii
ACCAGAGAATTGGAAGGAGGGACTATAAAGGATGCTGAGTTTCTCCTTAGAGGCCCTTGCTGTGATTTCCAGAGGCTTCACAATGGACTTAGGCAACTTTTAAAATAGAAAAACTAAAAAACAAAAACAAAAAAACAACCAAAAACTGAAAAGATTAAAATTGGTCTGTTCAGAACACTCAGCCAAGCAGTTTTATGAACTGAGTGCAAGAGAGTGTACATTAGAACACAATGCTTAGGTGATTAGAGCAGCAGTCTATTTTCACCTGCTGTCCTGTCTTGTGTGACCTACATATCTGTTAGTGACTTAAACTATTACAGATCTTGTTAGTTTGTAGTCATTTGCCACTGATTGATATTTGTTCAACTACCCATAGGTTTAAGGGTAATCCTATAAGCTTATAATGGAACAGAAAAATCTTCATCAACTAGTGATGTAGCCACTGAACATCACCTTGTAGTGATTGTAACATCTTAGTTCAAGGAATCCCTATACCTTTGTGGTGATACTGAAGTAAACAAAAGTACTTTTTTATCAGTCTTATAAGAATTAGCATATACAGTTGTGTATAGTGTATAATATGCTTTTTGTGATGGTATTAGGAATCTTAAGCCCCATAATACTTAATAGTGACAATAAACAACTATGTTACTGGTTCATGAATTTATTCTGTACTTTTTGTGAGCGTGCCATTACTAGAATTTGAACTCAGTGCCTTACACTTGCTTAGGTTTGCTTGCTCAGCTGGTGCTCTACCACTTGAGCCATACCTCCAGCTCAGTTCTTTGCTGGTTAATTGGAGATGGAATCTCTTGAACTTTTCTGCCTGGGCTGGCTTTGTTTTTTTTGTTTTTGTTGGTTGTGGGGCTTGAAGTTTGGGCCTTGGGCGCTGTCCCTACGCTCTTCAGCTCAAGGCAAATGCTCTACCTCTTGAGCCCCACTTCCAGTTTTCTAGTGTTTTTATTTTTATTTTTTTATTGGAGATCAGAGTCTCATGGGCTTTTCTGCTGGCGCTGGCTTTGAACCATGATCCTCAGGTCTTGGCCTCCTGAGTAACTAGGATTACAGGCGTGATCCATGGGTGCTCAGCCCTGGGCTGGCTTCTCTCTTCCCAAATAGCTAGGATTGCCGCTGTGAACCCCTGGTGCCTGCATATTAAATATTTTATTATGTTAGAGTATACTTGTACTACTTACTTAAAAGTGTAGTGTAAAAAAGTATGCTGAATTGTATCAGCAGCCCTATACATCTCTTGACTGCATTAAAAATCCATTTTAAGTGATGAGCCTACACCATCTAGGTTAATATGAGCACACTCTGATGTTTACACAGTGACAGAATTTCCTGACAGTTCATCTGTCAGAATGTAGTTCTGTCTGTACACTTAACTGTATATTGGCAAATAAAATTTGAATCTGGCTGGGTGCTGGTGGCTCACGATGGTAATCTTAGCTACTTAGAGGCTGAGATCTGAGGATTGAAGTTCAAACCCTGCCTGGGCAGAAAAGTCTGTAAGACTCTTATCTCTAGTTAAGCACCAAAAAAACTGGAAGGAGAGCTGTGGCTTAAGTGGTTGAGTGCTAGCCATGAGCACAAAAACTCAGTAACAGTACCCTGTGTTCAAGCCCCAAGATGGATATACACACACAAAATGAATCTGTCTACATAAAATTTAAATTCAATAAAATTTAGAGGGTTATAGTGTTTTTTTCCACAATGAGAAAATAGCAAGCCTTCTCCAAAGAACTTTAGATAGTATTTAACAACATCAAATTAAAAGGAGAAAATTGTATAAAGAACATTTGGTTTTAAACGACTTTTAATTGAGTTTATATGAAGTTTGATAGAAAACTGATTTTCTGTAACTCATATTTTTTTCTGTACATTTACAGGGTTGAGGTAGGTAAGCTGATCTGGTTATTTGTTAAAATTATGTTGTAAATCCCTTAGGATTAGTTTGTCCTATATGGAACATCCTTTTGAATATTCCACAAAGTTCTAACTGTAAGAATACAGACCCTCCCTTTTATGGTGAATAGCTTTAGATTCTGGTTGGTGAATGCTTCCTTTTTTAGTTTTTATTTTTGGAGGTATTGGGGTTTGAACTCAGGTCCTTGTGCTTGCTAGGACAGACACTGTACCACTTGAGCTGTACCCCTAACAATGGATTTAAACATTTTTTTTAATGGCTTATTGTATTGCATCTTATTCTATGTTACACTGTTTTTTCCATTATAACATTTTTTAACTCAGGGTACATCTTAAAATTAATGCTATCTTAGCACTGAGTTCAGATTTTGTGTGTGTGTGTGTGTGTGTGTGTGTGTATGTGTGTATAACAGTTCTGGGGCTTGAACTCAGGGCCTGGGAACTGTTCTTGAACTTTTTTGTTCAAGCTAGCACTCTACCACTTTAGCCACAGCTCTACTTCTGACTTTTTTGGTAGCTAAATGTATATAAGAGTCTTACGAACTTTTCTACCTGGGCTTATTTAGAACTGTGATCCTCAGATCTCAGCTTCTTGAGCATCTAGGATTACAGGTGTAAGCCACCAGTGTATGTGGGCTTGGGTTAAGATTTTGACAGCTGGTTTTCTTTCCTTGTCATATGTCTTAAATCAGTGGCATCTTGGATTTAATGAAATAAGATGATTTTCTTGCCTGCATTATCTAAACAAGAAGGAAAAAAATGACAGTACTTCTAGTAGAGAGTTTTTTTTTCTTTTCCTGGGGCTTGAACTCAGGACCTTGGCACTGTCCCTGAGCTTCTTTTCTCAAGGCTAGCACTCTACCATTTGAGCCACAGCACCACTTGAGGCTTTTTCTGTTCATGTGGTACAGAGGAATCGAACCCATAAGGGCTTCATGCATGCTAGCAAGAACTCTACCACTGAGCCACCTTCCCAGCCTGACAGTCAGCTTTTTATTATATTCACCCCCTCATCTGATACAGCAGGCACTTCAGACTGGATTTCCTCTATGTCCCAATTCATTTTTCTTCTGTTTGCTGCCTCAGGAATGAGACAGCTGAGTTTTCAGCAGTGCTAGTCCCAGAATGCCTGAAGGGAGAATCTCCCCTATGCTGGAAGGTAGACCAGGAGATTAAACCTTAGTGTAGTATGTGAGGTGGGTATGAGGCTCTCTGTATATATAGTCATATGACGCTAAATGAGGGAAATACATTTTGACTTGAGTGGTAACTTTAGTCTCTGTTTTTGCTGGTTATATGGAGATAAAATCTTGTAAACTTTTTGCCCAGGCTGGCTTCAAACTGTGATCCTCTGAAATTCAGCTTCCTGAGTAGCTAAAATTACAGGTGTGAGCCACCACTGCCTAACCACAGAGAATATTTTTGCATAAAGTAAGATGCCTATGAGTGATGTAATCCTATGCAGCCACTCACGTATATAGTTTGTTTTAACCTTATGCAGTAGACTAGTTTTAGTGCTACTCATTTCTTTCTTTTTTTTTTTTTTTTTGTCCGTTGTGGGGCCTAGGCCTGGGCGCTATCCCTCAGCTCTTCAGCTCAAGGCGAGCTCTCTCAGCGCCACTTCCGAGTGCTACTCATTTCTTGAAGTGACTTTGGAGTTCAGATGTCTGTGCCTCATTCTCCCCATTTATCAAGTAAGAATGGTTTTCCTAAGTGAGTTAATGGATGAGATGTTGTAACACTCTGAAATTCTATTGTTTAAAATAGGAGGATTTAAAAAATATTTAATACCATGATTATCAAAGAACAGATACACATTAGACAAGCTACTCTGAGCTTGTCAGTGAGGGACAGGTATGTGACTGAGCCTCCTTCCCTCCCTCCTTCTCTCCCTTCCTCCCTGTCTTTATTCTTTCTTTGTCTCTGTCTCTGTCTCTCTCTCCCTCCGTCTCTCCCTCCCCCTTCTCTCTCTCTCTCTCTCTCTCTTTCTCTCTCTCTCTCTTTCTTTTTTCCTTTCTTCCTGTAGTAGGCTTGGGTGCTATCCCTTAGTTTATTCATTCAAGGCTTAATTTATTCACTTAGGGGCTTTCCTCCTTCCTTTTCTTGGTGTTACTAGGGTTTGAACTCACAGCCTTATACTTGCTAGGTAGGTGCACTGCTCCTTCAGCTGTATATGCTTCCAACCATTTTTGCTGTAGTAATTTTTCAGGTTGAGTCTTGAGTTTTTCCTAGGGTCTAACTGGTTCTGCATCCTTCTACCTATGGCCTCCTGAGTAGCTGGGACCACGGGCACCTGCCATCATGCCCAGCTTTTGGTTGATATGGGATCTTCCTAATTTTTTTTTGCCTTGAACTGAAATCCTGATTTCTACCTTTCAAGCAACTGGTATTACAGGCACAAGCTGCCATGCCTGACCTCATCTAAGTCTTTTTATTATTATGAAATCCTATTTGACTCAGAGAAAACTTCACATCAGCCTAGGATTGTAGCATATTATTTTAGTTTATTTTGTTTGGCATGACTTAAGTAGTTGCAATAGCAAAATATAGTCATTTCTTTATTACCCATTTTCTTGAACTGCCATGGTTATCTGTGCTTGGCAAGTCAGAATCCTTTCTAGAACTTTTGAATTGTTGGTGTTGACATTGACCCTCACAGCAGGCTCCTTCTTTAGAAGTAGAAACTCCAAATACTCAGTCTTCTCAGATTCTGTGGTCTGTGACATATGTGTAAAAAGAAAAAAAGAGCAGCAGTGTGTGTGTTTTGCCTCAGGCTTCTAATTGCATGGCTGAAATTTCATATAGGAAAGTTGGAATAATCATAAGAAGGGGGTATGAATCATTCTTAGGGTTTCTAGTCTTTGATATTTTTTTCTTTTATTTTCTTTATAGCCAACACAACCAAGAAAAATTACACTCTGGTTCTGGTGAAGAAAAAGTGTATTAACTGTTGTGTCACAGATGAATAGACTGGGTTGAAGAAAAAGTGTATTAACTGTTGTGTCACAGATGAATAGACTGGGTTGGGACATTTTATGTTTGTTCGAATCATTGCTTTTTAATTTTGGGAACTATTCAAGTCAATGTCTTTTCCTTATAATTAGGTTTCCTCATACAGTTTCTTGTATAACATGAAAACTTTCCAGGTTAGTTGAGAACTGAAAGAGATAAGTTTTTAGTATTCTGGATATGAAAGTCCTGTGCTTTATAGATTTTTTTTTGGGGGGGGAGGGTCCAGTCATGGGGCCTGAACTCTGGGTCTGGGCACTGTCCCTCAGCTCTTCAGCTCAAGGCTAGCGCTCTACCACTTGAGCCACAGCGCCACTTTTAGCTTTTTTCTTTTTGCTTATATGGTGCTGAGGAATCGAACCCAGGGCCTCATGCATGCAAAGCAAGCACTCTACCACTGAGCCACCTTCCCAGCACTATAGATTTTTTTTTTTAACTATTCAAAACTACTTCCTGCTTGTGTGCTTTTAGTAGGCTTGAGGAAGAAAGTCATGTTGCAACTGGAGTTTGACCTTGCTGTGAGCTTATTTCACAGCTCTGTGACCTTGTAACTGTGAATCAACATTTATTGCTTACATTAAAAAAAAAAAAAACAAAAACCTGGGTCCTGAGCATAGGTTGTTGGGTAGGAGCTACATTTGGAAAGCTAGCAAGCCAGAGATGTAGAGGCTGTGATAACAGACTATCTTGTCTGTGGTTGCAGGGGTAAGGTTTGAAGAGGGAGTTATGGGAAACACTGAAGTTCTAAAGACACCAGGACAGTTACCAATCCGCTTTTTAGTGCATGGAATTCTGGGATCTGTAGGTCACTCTGTGGCCTGGGTGATGTTCTTTGAAGAAAAGTTACCTATTAGAAAGTCTCTGACTCCTGTCTTGTTAGTTTCTTTTCCTAGGAATAAGTTAACTCTGCAGTTATTGTTAGGATACAAAAGGCATCTTATTCCTCCTACAGGGAAAGATAGCAAAAGGCTACTTTTTCCTGAAGGAAGGAGGAGATAGAAAAAAAGCAACTTTCCCTGGAGGGGTAGAGATAACTGAAGACAGCTGCCAGAGGCAAGATAGTGAAATGTAAGTTTCCACACAATGGCTTTAATTCTTTAAGTGGGTCTGAAGCATTATCTACTGCAACACCAGAGGGTAAGGAACAATATTACTTAGTTATATAAACTCCAAAATCAATGACTTTTAAGATCACCTAAAAAAAGGAAAAGCTGGAGGGTTTATTTTGGTTTCTCCTGTTAACAAACCTGAAAATATTGCTTAGACTCTAGGCCACAATTTCTTCTCTTACAAACTGGGGGTAATAATAGTGTTTTCCTCACAAGACTAAATTTCTATGAATTTAGGAATATGCCTGGGACATGACATGAATGCTCCATAAATATTAGTTTTTATTATCAAAAGGTTATTTAGTCAAAGCAAGTACTCTACTGAGGGGTCAGAGTAGAGGCATCTCTCTAGCGATTCTAACTATTCACAAACAGTAGACCCCAGGACCTACACGGCAGGAAGGAGAGTGTTCAGAAAAGTCTCCTGGGTCTTTTTCTGTTTGTCTCCAACCTTTAAGGTCACTTGACTAAAACAAAAGTAAACCACAACTGGCCCACAAAAGAGAACTATTCAGAATTACAAAATGTGAACTCTTTCTCTTTCTTTCTTTGTCCTTTCATGCATTTTTTTGTTGATAAAAAAGGTGTTTTACAGAGGGGTTACAGCTATGTGTCAGGTAAAGAGTACATTTCTTTTTGAACAGTGTCACCCCTTCCCTTGCTCTCTCCCAGTTTTTCCCCTCCCATCCCCCCCCCACAAGTTGTATAGCTCTTTTTCAATGTACTGTCTTATGTGTATCACTGTTGAATTTGTTCATCCTTTGTCCTACCATTTCTGTGCCCTCCCTTACCCTTTCAAAGATAGATAAATGAACAAACAAGACAAAAGGAAAACAAAAATCGCAACAAAGAAAAAAACCCTCTCATTTCCATTTCTTGGAGTTCAGTTTGATAAATATTATTTTATATAATCAGTTGCACATAGGTATTGTGCCTTTGTGTTCCTCTCCTGCCCTAGTGTATAAAAAAAAGTGCAAACACTAAACAATTAGAAATTCAGATCACTTAACGGAAAAGTTTCTAGCTAGGTGTGGTGGTACAAGGCAGCTGTTTGGTAGGTGGGGATAGGTGGGAATTGAAGTTCAAGGCTGGTTGGACAAAATGAGGTATATCTATAATCCCAGCTATTCCTGAAACAGAAGTAGGAGGATCCTGGCCCAATACTAGCCCCAAGTAAAGATCCTGAGACCCTATTTAGAAAATAAGCTACAAAAAAAGGGGGCCGGGGATGTGGCTCAAGTGATAGAGTTCTTGCCTATCAATTGTGAGGCCTTGAATTCAATATGTTGGTGAAGAAGGAAAGACTCTATTAAATTAAGATCTTAGCTTGCTTGTCACCGGTGGCTACTCAGGAGGCTGAGATCACAGTTCATAGCCAGCCCGAGTAGGAAAGTCCCTGAGACTTTTTTTTTTTGGCGGTCGTGGGGCTTGAACTCTGGGCTTGGGTGCTGTCCCTCAGCTCTTCAGCTCAAGGCGAGCGCTCTACCACTTGAGCTACAGGGCCACTTTTGGTTTTCTGGTGGTTTTTTATTGGAGATAGGAGTCTCACGGTCTCTCCTGCCCGGGCTGGCTTTGAACCGTGATCCTCAGATCTCAGCCTCCTGAGTAGCTAGGATTACAGGCGTGAGCCACCAGCGCCCCCCCCCTCCATACTGATTTTTATATTAGCTGAAATTACAATCTTACCAACAGTGTATATGGGAGTGTGTCATCACAATCTTACTAACGTTGTTTCTTTGCGTTTTGTACTGATACTGGGGCTTAAACTCAAAGCCACATGCTCTCACTTGCTTTTTTCTGCTCCAGAATAGCTTTCTACTACTACTTGAGTGATGCTTCTAGTTACAGCTTTTTTCTGATTAAGTCAAGGTAAGACACTCCAGATTGGTCTGCCAAGGCTGACTTCGAACCTTGATCCTCAGATCTCTGTCTTCCAGCTGTCTCACTAAAAGTTTATGTATTAACTACATTCTGCATCCTTCCTTTGTTCCTTTCCTCCCTCCCTTCCTTCGTTCCTTCCCTCCCTTCCTTCCTTTCCTTCCTCCCTCCCTCCCTTCCTTCCTTTCCTCCCTCCCTCCCTTTGTTTCCTCCCTCCCTCCTTCCCCCTTCCTTCCTTTCTTCTCTCTTCTCTCTCCTTCCTCTCTCTCTCCCTCCCTCCCTCCCTCTCTGTCTCTCTCTATCTGTCTCTCTCTTTGTCAATTGTGGAGCTTGAACTCAGGCCTGAGCAAATTTTTGCTCAAGGCTAGCGCCACTTAGAGCCACAGCTTCACTTCCAGTTTTTGAATAGTTAATTGGAGATAAGAATCTCATAGGGACTTTTCAGCCCTGGCTGGCTTCAAACTGCAAAGCTCAGATCTCAGCCTCCAGAGTAGCTAGGATTATAGGCTTGCTAGGTAGGTGCTCTATCAATTAAACCATGCTTCTAGTCATTTATTATTCATATGTTGTTACTTTGGTGAAGAATTCAAGCATTAAACTTAATAAGAGTAGAAAGAAGTTGGGCTTGGTGTCTCATGACTGTAATCCTAGCTACTCTGGGGTCAGATTTGAGAATTGTAATTCCAAAGCAGCCTCTGGCAGGAAAGTCCTTGAGATTCTTATCTCCAATTAACAACCAAAAAGCCGGAAGTGGAGCTGTAGCTCTGGGTGTTGAGCTTTAGCAAAAAAGCTCAGAAACAGTGCCCAGGCCCTGTCTGAGTTCAAGTCCCAAGACTTGCACAAGGGAAAAAAAGAGTAGTGACAATGGGTTTCAAATATTCCTCATTTGATGTAATGTTGATTAAAGCTTTGTCATATATAGTTTTTATTGTGTTGATGTCTCATCATTCTGCTCCTAATTTCTTTAAGACTTTTACATTATATTTTTAATTAATTTTTGTGTGGGTACTGGTGTTTAAACCCTTAGCTGCATGGCCTTGCTTAGCTTTTTAGCTATAGGATAGCAATCTGCTACTTGAGCCATACCTCCACTTCTGGCTTTTTGCTGTTTAGAGATTAAAGACTCGTGGACTTTTCTGCCCAAGGCTTTGAACCTTGACCTTCGGATCTGAGCCTCTTGTATAACTAGTTACAGGTGTGAGCCATCAGTGCCTGGCTATTTGGGATTTTTTTTTTTTGTCAGTTGTCAGGCTTGAACTCTGGGCCTGGACACTGTCCTTGAGCAATTCAGCTCAAGGCTAGCAGTCCAGCACTTACGCCACAGTGCCACTTGCGGCTTTTTCTGCTTATGTGGTGCTGAGGAATGGAACCCAGGGCCTCATGCAGGCAAGGCAAGCACTCTACCACTGAGCCACCTTCCCAGCCCTATTCGGATTTTTAATGTGAAGGGATGTTGAATTTTGTCAAAGGCTTTTTCTTTAATAATCATGTGATTGTTTTTTCTTGAATCCATTTATGTGCTATGTTACTTCTGTTGTTTTGTGTGTGTTGAATTGTCCTTTAGTCTCTGAAATGAAACCAACCTCATTATAGTGTATGATTATTTTAGTG
Source organism: Dipodomys ordii (assembly GCF_000151885.1). NCBI lineage: Eukaryota > Metazoa > Chordata > Mammalia > Rodentia > Heteromyidae > Dipodomys > Dipodomys ordii. The sequence goes on from NW_012267315.1 coordinate 2,304,090, forward strand.
TAGCATTGAATTTGGTTTGCTATTCCAGGGATTGAACTCAGAGCCTGCACACTGTCTCTGAGCTTCTTTTGCTCAAGCCTAGCACTCTACCACTTAAGCCACAGAGCCACTTCCGGCCTTTTCTGTTTATGTGGTACTGAGGAATTGAATCCAGGGCTTCATGCAATCTAGGAAAGCACTCTACCACTGAGCCATATTTCCAGCCCCTTTATTAAGGACTTTTGCTGTATGTTTCTCAGAGAATTTACCTGTTGTTTTCTTTTGTTGTTTTATTAATTTTGTTATCAGGTTAATAGAGTGTAGTTTTATAGATAGAGTTTGGAAGTATTTCTCTCATTTCTATTTTATGTAATATTTATGTAATAACTTGAAGAGCATTGTTGTTAATTCTTCTTTAAAGATTTGGTAGAATTCAGCAGTGAATCCATCTGGTCCTAGGCTCTTCTTTTTTTTTGGGGGGGGAGAGACTCTATTACTGCTTCAGTAATAATTCTTTATTAGCTGGGCTCTAGTGGCTCATGCTTGTAATCCTAGCTACACAGGAAACAGATCTGAGGATTGTGGCTGTAGCCAGCCCAAGCAAGAAAGTCCATGAGACTCTTACCTCCAATAAACTACTCAGAAAAGGCTGGCAGTAGTATTGTGGCCCAAGTGGTAGAGCACAAAGAGGCAGGGACAGAGCCTAGGTCCAGAGTTCAAGCCCCAGGACCGGAAAAAAAAAAAGATTCTTTATTATTGCTTGCTATTGATGTGTTCATGTGGTTTATATCTTTATTCAATTTTAGAAGGTCATATGTTTCTAGAGTATAAGTTTGTGTAATATTCCTTAATAATCGTTTGGATTTTAATATCTCTCTGTGTGTGTGCATGTGTGTATAAGAGAGAGAGAGAGAGAGAGATCCTCAGATCTCAGCTTCCTGAGTAGCTAGGATTACTGGCATAAAATACAAACTCTTGATTAACAAGGATTACAGGTATGCAATACCAGTACCTGGCTTGTAAGACTCTCTTTTTGGGGGGGGGTTGTGGGGCCTGAACTCTGGGCCTGGGCGCTGTCCCTCAGCTCTTCAGCACTCTTCAGCACTCTACCACCTGAGCCACAGTGCCACTTCCGGCTTTTTTTTCTTTTTTGCTTATGTGGTGCTGAGGAATCGAACCCAGGGCCTCAGGCATGCAAGGCAAACACTCTACTACTGAGCCACCTTCCCAGCCCCAAGACCCTATTTTTTTGAATAGGGTCTTACCTTTACACATGAGCTAACTTGGACCATGATCCTCCTATTGATGTTTCCAACATAGAATGACAGATGTGGGATACCTTCCCCATTTTTATTGGTTAAAGTAGAAAGTTACTCATCTGTTTTATCTGGGCTGAACTCATATCAAGATCTTCCTGATGCTAGCCTTCTGAGTAGTGAGGATCACAGATATGAGGTACTGCACAGTCACTGACTTTTTTTTTTACTGTATTATTGTTAATAATAATAATAATGTTTTTTTCTGTTTTGGTACTAGGGATCAAACCTAAGATGGTGTATTTGCTAGGCAAGTGCTTTGCCACTGAGGTACTAGGTACCACTGAGGTACCTAGTTACTGACTTTTTGTTGTTGTTGTTAGTTGCGGGGCTTGAACTTTGGGCTTGGGCACTGTCCATGTTCTCTTCAGCTCAAGGAGAATGCTCTACCGCTTGAGCCACAGTGCCACTTCCAGGTTTTCTAGTGGTTTATTGGAGATAAGAGTCTCATGAACTTTCCTGCCCGGGCTGGCTTTGAACCATGATCCTCATATCTCAGCCTCCAGAGTAACTAGGATTATAGGTGTGAGCCACCGGCGCCCTGTTTAGTCACTGACTTTTAAAAAGATCATTCTATAAGGTTTCTGAGTCTTGTTTTTCTTCTTTTTGGATATGAAACATCTACATCTTCCTTTCTTCCTGCAGTCCTGCACTGAATACTCAGGTAATTAGTGGACTGGATGACAGTGGATTTGATTTCTGATCAAATCTTCCCTGCTGGCTGCTCTGTCAATGCTGGAGTGCTAGAGAAAGTACTGTAGCTGGCACCTTTCCCTAGACCCGTCTGTACATTCATGGAATCCTCTCACTTTGCCATAGAAAACTGTAGGAAGCCTTTCCACCTCTTTTCTTTCCCTAGTGACTAGCAATACTGTGCCTATTAAATTAAATTTGCTTACATTTTGTCATTCAAAATAAGATTGTACCCCGAAAGCCTGTCTTCTTCCTCATTACTTAACATTGTTTTAGGAATGAGAAAAGTAGCACCATCTTCTTAGTCTCACTACCTGCTTGACTTTGACAAAAATGGTGTGAACATATAGTCCAAGGATGTTGGGAAGCTGAGGTAAGGAGGATCACTTGAGTCCAGAGTTCAAAGCCAGCTGCACTTTGAGACTTAATTTCTCTCCCCACTCCCACCAAATAAAAAGGTATGTAAAAAAAGGAGTTTCGCAGTAACACACATAAGTCAATTAGTATACAACCTTTTTTTTCCCCAGATATTTTGGAAAGAAAATGACAAGGTAAATTCTCCTTTGTGATTTCTAGCTTTTGAAGAGAACCAAATGCACCAGCTAGTTGATTGATAAAACTCTGGATGGTTCTGGTACCTATAGTGACATTTCCACGATGATAAGGAAGTAGGGTACAATTTGTCCTGCTTTCTCCAGCACAGGCCTTGTCTTCTCTTTCAAAGAGAAAAATCTAGGTTACTAGTCCCGGGCTTCTCAGGTGTCTCTCAGAGTGTATCTGCGTCTGAATCTCTCCTGTCCCCTGCACAGTGGCCTCTCAGGAGGTGGTGACCTACCCTGACTATGTAGTAGGACTGTCTTGTCTTCCTGAGTTCTGATACCACAGTGAGTCTTGTAGCATTCTGTGGCTGCTCCAACATGTAGTAAGGGTTAGACCTTTTGGGGGATTGATGATCACAGACCCTTTGAAGTAAATGCAAATTATTTTCCTTGATAAAACAAGATCTAAATCCTTATAACTTGGAGCTTGACTATTTGTTGAAATAAAAAATGTATTTTTTTCTGCTTTTCCCCATTCCAAGACAACAGCTACAACTTTGTATTCCTGTTTTTTAATATGAGTTTATGTTACAGGCCTAAAGGCAGAAGGTTCTAAAAAAATTGACTTATGTATGCATGTATGTACACTGAAAAGTTGGAACATGTGTATAGATTTGCATAACAGTCACCTCAATGAGAACACAGGACAATTCTGTCAAAAATAACCATATTTGCAGAGTTGTTCTGAATTCCATTGATGTATGTTGGGACAATCTGTTCAGTAATATCATACTGTTTTGTTATTGTGACTTTAAATCTTAGAATTAGGTCTTATGAATTATCTAATTTTATTTCTTTTTTTCAATACTTTTTTATTGTAAAAATATTGTACAGAGGGGTTACAGTTACAAGAGTAAGGTTAATGTTATTTCTTTTCTTTTCTTTTTTTTTTTTTTGGGTCCAGTCATGGGGCCTGAACTCTGGGCCTGGGCACTGTCCCTCAGCTCTTCAGCTCAAGGCTAGCGCTCTACCACTTGAGCCACAGCGCCACTTCCGGCTTTTTTCTTTTTGCTTATGTGGTGCTGAGGAATCAAACCCAGGGCCTCAGGCATGCAAGGCAAGCATTCTACCACTGAGCCACCTTCCCAGCCCGGCTAATGTTATTTCTTAAAAAAACAGTTTTGGCTGGATGCTAGTGGCTCACACTTATAATCCTAGATACTCAGGAGGCTGAGATCTGAGGATCCTGTTTTGAAGCCAGCTGGGGCAGGAACATCTCCAAGATTCTTATCTCTGATTAACTATCAGCCAGCTGGTGCAGGAGAGTCCCCAAGACTCTTATCTCCAATTAACTATCATATACACACAGGTTGGTAGTGGAGCTATGACTCAAGTGGTAGAACACTAGTCTTGTGCACAAAAGCTCAGGGACAGTGCCCAGGTTCTGAGTTCAAGCCCCAGGACTGGCACCAATTTTTTTTTGGTCCAGGTTCCTGTAGCTCAAATTTGTAATCCTAGCTACTTAGGAAGCTGAGATCTGAAGATTGTGCCTGCAAGCTTGCCCAGGCAGGACAGTCCAAGAGACTCTTATCTCCAGTTAACCACTAAAAGTTATTAAATGGAACTGTGGCTCAAGTGGTAAAACACTAGTTTTGAAAAAAAGAGCTAAAAGACAGTGCCCAGACCCTGAGTTCAAGCCCCAAGACCAGCACACAAAAACAGTTTCAGAGAATTGGAGGTGTAAAGTGGGTATGTATAGTACATGCTAAGCATGTGTAAAGCCTTGGGTTTCATCCCCAGTACTAATCTCGGCCCTGAAGCTTTAGTTATAGTAGTTTCATTGCCTGATGCTTCTCTCTCTCTCTCTCAGTATTAAGGTTAAACTCAGGGCCTCAAGCTTACAACTGTAGTGCCTCATTCTGCCTGATCCATTTTAGAATTTGCATGTCTATATTTCAAAGATTTTTTTGGGGGGTGGGGAGGGATTTCTTTTGGAATCATATTGACTTTATAGCTTAGTTTGGGGACAATTGATGTCTTGTGTCTTCTAGTGTATAAGAACATACTGCCAGGCACTGGTGGCTCACACCTGTAATCCTAGCTACTCAGGAGGCTGAGATCTGAGGACTGCAGTTCAAAGCCAACCCCTGGCAGGAAAGTCCATGAGACTCTTATCTCTAGTTAACTACCAGAAAACTGGAAGTGGTGCTATGGCTCAAGTTGTAGAGTGCTTGCCTTGAACTAAAGAGCTCAGGGACAGCGCCCAGGCCCAGAGTTCTAGTCCCAGGACCAAAAATAAAAATAACATATTATTTCTCATTTCATTTAGATCTCTAATTTCTTTGACTAATATTTTGAGGTGTTGGGCTGGGAAGGTGGCTCAGTAGTAGAGTGCTTGCCTTGCATGCCTGAGGCCCTGGGTTCGATTCCCTAGCACCACATAAGCAAAAAGAAAAAAGCCAGAAATGGCGCTGTGGCTCAAATGGTAAAGCACTAGCCTTTAGCTGAAGAGCTGAGATACAGCGACCAGGCCCAGAGTTCAGGCCCCAGGATCGGACCCCCCCACCAAAAAAAAAAGCAAAGACAAACACCACCACCATCACCAAAATCCCCCATGTTTCCATTTCTTGGAATTTGTTTCTATAAACAGTATTATAAGTTTTCAGAAGCATTATGCCTTTGAGTTCTTCCCCTAAGAGTATCCTCCTTTGGTCTTACTGTGTGTGAATGATTGGAGTTCTGTATAATTTATCATGTATCAGTGTTTTTTAGTTCCAGTGTCTGCATATGAGAGAAACCATATGCCGTTTGTCTCTCTGAGGCTTACCTTGCATGACCTATTTTTTGTTAGGTATATATTATTATTATATGTTATTATTCCATTTTTATTTATTTATTTATTTATCAGTCTTGGGGCTTGAACTCAGGGCCTAGAAGCTGTCCCTGAGCTCTTCTGCTCAAGGCTAGTGCTCTACCACTTTGAGCCACAATGCCACTTCTGGTTTTCTGGTGGTTAATTGGAGTTATGAGTTTCACAGACTTTCCTGCCCAGACTGGCATTGAATTGCAATCCTTAGATCTCAGGATTACAGGTGTGAGCCACTAGCACCGGGCTTGCATATTCTTCTTCTTCTAATGGCTGTGTAAAATTCCATTTTTTGGGTCCAGCTCATCTATTGTAGGGTATCTGGGAATTTCTAAACTAGGGTATTGTGAATAGTACAATAGTGAATATGGAGATGTACAAGTGTATTTATGGTATTCTGACTTGTAATGTTCTGGGTAGATGCCCACGAGTGGTATGGCTGGGTTGTAGGGAAGTGCTGCTTAGTTTTTTGAGAAACTTACAGATTGCCATCCAGAGTGGTTGTACTCATTTATATTACCACCAACAGTGCAATAATGTTCCTTTCCCTCACATCTCCACTAGCAATTCTTGTTCAAATTATTGATGTTGGCCAATCTAACTGGGTGAAATATATAGAATCTCGAAATTGTTTTGATTTGCCTTTCTTCTATGGTCAAGGATGCTGAGCATTTCCTTATGTCCATTATTGCTTTTTCTGAGAAGTCTCTCTTTAGCTCCTTTGCTCAGTTAGTGATTGCTTTATTAGTTTTGAGAGGAGTTCATTTCTTGAGCTCCTTGTATATTTTGGATAATAGGCTTTGTCAGATGGATTCTTGGTAAAGATCTCCCTGTCTGTCAGCTGTCTTTCTAATTTAGTAACTGTGTCCTATGCAGTGCAGAAACTTTTTATTTTGATGTAATCCTATTTTTCAATCTCCTGTCTGCTAGGCCCCTGGGACTCTATACCTATAAGTTCTGATGCTTCTTCTACTTCCTCTTGGAGCAACGTTTCAGGTCAGAAATTGTGGTCTTTGATCCACTTTGAGTTGATAGTGCATGGTGATAAACACAGATCCACTTTTAGTTTTCTATATATGGATATCCAGTTTTCCCAACCCAATTATGAGGATGTTACCTTTTTTCCATTGTTTATAGGCTCCACTTCCACCTATAGGTTTTACAACTCCCGCCCCCTTACTGCCATGGCCTGAGCCCATCTTTCGTGCAGGGGCAGTTGGGGACACTTATCCAAACCATGACAAATAAACATATGTTATATAACTATGTAGTCAAAATATAATTTAAATAGCAATAAAACTACAAAACAATTCAAATCAACTGTTAATTTAGTGCAATAAGTGTTTTCTGTTAGGATGAAATCTCCACAGGGTATACAAGAACATCCTATCTGCTGTGGAATTAGTGTTCTGGGTTTGTTTTGCTTTTACACTGTGTGTTTCTGCTGCTTCATACCATGGACTTGCTTATATTTTCTCGAGTATGAAAAGAGCTCTGCATAGTGGGCCATAATGTAACTTGCTGTTCATGTGATTCATGATTAAGTTTGCTTCTGGTCTTTCTATCTGTAGATGCAAATGCAGTACTGAGACTTTGAGGCAGAAAAAAAACAAACTAGTACCACATAGAAAACTGTCCCTTGAGCATATATATGGGGGACACAGATTTGAGAAACTGTGTGCTATAATTTCTCCTCTTGCCTTTTTATGGATAATCTAGGGACAGCAAGGCTTCAGCCTGATGGTACTATACTTGGTAAAACTCCAGGATGTTCAACCACCATGAACTTACTTTCTGCAAACTTCATGAGATTAGTGTTCTAGAATTGTCTAGGTTTGAACCAGGGAACGAAAACACTATGTTAAACAGCCGTTCCATACCCTGTACCCATGGAAGGTGGCTGAGCTGGGGAAAATGCAGGTTGAGATGTGCCTGTTTTCTCTATCTACCTTTGCTTCTCCTGATTCTGTCCCCATGAATTCCTGAAAAATTTGCCCCTCTTCTGAGAATGTTCCGTACCTCACCATCAGTCATATACATAATCTCCTTGTGACTGTGGAGCACTGTGCCAGCTCTTTGGAACCCATCAGCTCTTTTCTTTTTCTTTTTTTCTTTTTTTTGGGTCGGGTCGTGGGCCTGAACTCTGGGCCTGGATGCTGTTCCTCAGCTCTTCAGCTCAAGGCTAGTGCTCTACCACTTGAGCCACAGCGCCACTTCCAGCTTTTTTTTCCTTCTGTTAATGTGGTGCTGAGGAATCAAACCCAGGGCTTCATGCATGCAAGGCAAGCGCTCTACCACTGAGCCACCTTCCCAGCCCTCCATCAGCTCTTTTCTTGGAAAGTATAGAATTAAATGTTCCCTTCCCCCCAATAATGATATTTCAGGCTGGGTGTTGGTGGCTCATGCCTATAATCCTAGCTACTTAGGAGGCTGAGATCTGAGGATTGTATTTTGAGGCCAGCCCAGGCAGAAAAATCTGTGAGACTTTTTAATTTCCAGTTAACCAAAAAAGCCAGAAGTGGAGCTTTGGCTCAAATGGTAGAGTTTTAGCCATAAGCAAAAAAGCTGGGAGATAGTGGTCAGGCCCTGATTTCAAGCCCCAATACTGGCACACCAAAAAGAGAAAAAAGAAAAAGAAAAGGAAAAAAATAGAATTTCAAATTTTAGAAAGTTGGCTGAGGAATGCTTTGATTCAAAGACCCCCTGAAGTCATTTGAGGGTTCTTGGCTGATTCTGAAAGTTCACTGTTTAGCTGTTTTAGGAAAACAAAGACATAACCTTCCAGAGTTTTCCTCAGCATCTAGAGGCATGTGTTTGTAGATACCAGTGGGGGTTATCTTCTCAGTGAGCCTTCCCCGTACCTTATTTAAATGTGCCAGTCATTTCCCCCACACTTCCTGCTTTATTTCTCTCCACACCACTTACATTATCTTAAATACGATTTGTGAGGGACAAAGACTATAGTTAGTTCATTGCCCGGCATGTACAAGTTCCTGGATTCCATCCTCAGCATTACCAAATCAGATTTTAAAAAGTATAATTGTTTATTTATTGTCTCCCTCTAGAGAATGTAAGCTTCACAAGTAAAAGGTCTTTGTTTCGTTTGCTGCAGTATCCCAAAAGCTTAGGATAATATACTCAGTAAATACTTGTAGAATAATGCTTTCAACTTGTGTTCCCCCTAACTCTATTTTTGGTTGAGAAAGAGTTTGACTGTCTTGGTTAGGTTAGCTTCAAGTTTCTGGGCTCAAGTGATCCTTCTGTGTCTCTTCCTGAGTAACTGGGACTACATACCTATACCACTGTTTCACCTTTCTGTTTTCTAAAGATAGGCTGTCCATATTTGCTGGGGACGGCTTACAGATGGTAACATGCTCTGTGGCCTTGGGTTATTGCATAGGGGAGAAGGAACTTTTGACTTGGCTTCATTCACAGGAGCAAGGATTTCTGGGTGTGCAGATCCCTAAGGCTCAGTGGTAATCATCACATGATAATCACTTATGTTGAACAAAGTTGGACTGGTCTCTTGAGACAAACAGAAGCTTGCAGGTAATTGCTGAAAAGCACAATTATTACAAAACATGTAAAGCTCTGGAGAATAATGTAACGCTTTGGAAGCAAAACAACTTGACTGGGAAAAGCAAAATGTACAAGTCAGTGTCTTGTTTCTGCTGTTTGATGTTGGGACTCTTCAGGTAACTTGCTCAATATGAAATGAGTCACAGGCTCCACCATGCTTGGCCTTGTGGTTGGATTTTTATGACTGACTTCTTTCACTTAGCATATGTTTTCAAGACTCATTAATTTAGTAGTACTTCATCCAAACATTTCTCTGTTTTTAAAATGTTTAGAACTTTGTTTACTTTTTTTTTGGGGGGGGGTCTGGTCGTGGGGCCTGAACGCTGGGCCTGGGCGCTGTCCCTCAGCTCTTCAGCTCAAGGCTAGCACTCTACCACTTGAGTCACAGCACCACTTCTGGGTTTTTTCTTTTTGCTTATGTGGTGTTGAGGAATCGAACCCAGGGCCTCATGCATGCAAGGCGAGCGCTCTACCACTGAGCCAACTTCCCAGCCCCTGTTTACTTTTTTTT
>NW_012267315.1:2315187-2324055 GCF_000151885.1 Dipodomys ordii
CATTTGGAGTTGATTCTGGTGCAGGGTGATATATAAGGATCTAGCTTTAGTTTTCTACATGTAGTTAACCAATTTTGCCAGCACCATTTACTGAAGATAGCCTCAAATTCTTAATCTTCTTTTCCTCCACCTGTCTCCACCTGTTAATACTGAAATTATACCTCTGTGCCACCACAGGGATGTTGAGGAAACTATTTTTAATTAGCATACATTAACTCTACACAGGGTTCTATTGTAACATATCCTCTGGAATGTATACAGGGTATTCTGACCCAATATACCCCTTCTATTACTCTCCCTCCCCTATTCCACTCTATCCTTAACGAAACAATTTGAAAAAATTTCAGTTTATTTATTTTTATTTTATTTTTGTGGTGTGAGTGTGTGTGTGTCTGTGTGTCTGTGTGTCTGTGTGTCTGTGTGTCTGTGTCTGTGTCTGTGTATATTTTCCAGTCCTGGGGCTTGAACTCAGGGCCTGTGCACTGTCCCTGAGCTGTTTTGCTTAAGACTAATGCTTTACTGCTTGAAGTCCATTTCTGGCCTTTTGTTCATTAATTATAAGAGTCTCATAGACTTTCCTAATTGGACTGGCTTTGAACCATGATCCTCTGATCTCGGCCTCCTAAATAACTAGAATTATGGATATGAGCCACTGGCACCTAGCTTGTTTAATTTTTTTCTTTTCTTTTTTTGGTTGTGGGGCTTGTACTCTGCGCCTGGATGCTGTCGCTGAGCTCTTTTTGCTCAAGGCTAGGACTGGACCACTTTGAGCCACAGTACTACTTCCAGTTTTCTGGTAGTAAATTAAAGAATCTCATGGACTTTCTTGCCCAGGCTGGATTTGAACTGCAATCCTCAGTCTCAGCCTCCTGAGTAGCTAGGATTACAGGCTTGAGTCACCAGCACTCAGCTTGTTTTATTTTTATCTGTGCAAAGAAACTACTTGGACTATGTTTATTCTATTCACCTACCTTATTAGCCTACCGGGTCTTCTCTTGATGTCTATTCCTCTAACAGAGCCTTTCCTATTTTCCTGTCATTGATTTTTTTTTTTTTCATTTAAAAGTACTATGTATTAATGGTACTCTGCCATGGTATTACATACATGCAAATACTATAAGTTGTTCAGAAAAACTATCTCAACTGCTTTTAGGAGACTGTGTTTTTTTATTTGTTTTGTTTTGTTTTTTTGGGTCCAGTCGTGGGGCCTAAACTCTGGGCCTGGGCACTGGCCCTCAGCTGTTCAGCTCAATGCTAGCACTCTACCCCTTGAGCCACAGCACCACTTCCGGCTTTTTTCTTTTTGCTTATGTGATGCTGAGGAATCGAACCCAGGGCCTCATGCATGTAAGGCAAGAGCTCTACCATTGAGCCTCCTTCCCAGCCCAGGAGACTGTGTTTTTAAGAGCAATTTTAGGTTTATAGCCAAATTGAATGGAAAGTACCTGGCATTTCCTCATTCCTTCCTGACCCCAGAGCCTTTCCTACCATCAACATCCCTCACCAGTATGGTATACATGTTAGAACCCATGAGCCCAAATGGACCTATTATTTTGTATAGTTTCCATCAGGGTGTCCATTTGATGTTGTACATTCTGTGAGGTTTGACAAGTATTAAATGACATGTATCACCATTATAATACACAGAATAGTTTCAATGCTCTAACTGTCCTCTGTGCTCTACCCACTCGGTGTCTTTGTCCCCCTCCCACTGATCTTTTACTGTCCTCACAGTTTGCCTTTTCCAAAATGCTATATAGTTTAAATTATAACATGTGACCTTTTCAGATTCTCTTCTTTCACTAAGCAATATGAGTGTAGTTAAGGTTCCTCCACATCTTCCCAGTAGCTAATTTCATTTTGGCTCTGATTAAGAATCTACTGTCTGACGTACTACTACAGCTTATTTATCCACTTTCCTACTAAAGAACATCTTGATTGTTTCCAAGTATATATATATTTGTCAGTCGTGGGGCCTGAACTCTGGGCTTGGGCACTGTCCCTGCACTCTTCAGCTCAAGGAGAACACTCTACTGCTTGAGCCACAGTGCTACTTCCGGTTTTCTAGTGTCTGGTTTTCTAGTGGTTTATTGGAGATAAGAGTCTCTCCGACTTTCCTGCCCGAGCTGGCTTTGTTTTTTTTTTTGGAGGGGGGGAGTCCGTTCGTAGGGCCTGACCTCTGGGCCTGGGCGCTGTCCCTCAGCTCTTCAGCTCAAGGCTAGCGCTCTACCACTTGAGCCACAGTACCACTTCTGGCTTTTTTCTTTTTGCTTATGTGGTGCTGAGGAATCGAACCCAGGGCCTCATGCATGCAAGGCAAGCACTCTACCACTGAGCCACCTTCCCAGCCCCCTGAGCTGGCTTTGAACCACGATCCTCAGATCTCAGCCTCCTGAGTAGCTAGGATTACAGGCGTGAGACCCACGGGCCCCCGGCAAGTTTTGATACTTTTAACCTCTAAAAACGTTTATGTGGGTTTTTTTTTTTTGCTTGTTTTGGTTTAATTCATTTTCTGCTTGTTGAGATAAGCACCCAGGACAGTGACTATTGGATAATTAAATAAGAATATATTTAGTTTTGTGAGAAACTGCCAGACTGAATGAGGGAGAATTACTGTTGCTTCTAACCCACCAATATCTGCTGCTGTTAGGGTTCTTCTGGGTTTATACCATTGTTTTGGGTATGCAGTAGCATCTCAATGTATTTACATTCTCTAATGGTATAAATTGTTGAGGATAATTTTTGTTTGTTTATTTTTTGTCTGTGTATCTTCTTCAGTGAGGTGTCTTCTCATATCTTTTGCTTGCTTTTTGAGTGGGCTGTTGAAGCTTAAAACATTCTGCCAGCTGGGCAGGAAAGTCTATGAGATTTTATCTCCAAATAATCAATAAATGCCAAACTGGATGTGTGGCTCATGTGTACGTAGAGTGCCAGCTGAGCAAGCAAGCCGAACAGGGTCAAGGAAGATCCCTGAATTCAAGCCCAAGCATAAAGGTAAAACTCTTTAATTACACTGTATTAAAAGAGCTAAAAAGTGAGATTGAGAATTTTTATAAAGAATAACTATAAATAATTAAAATGAGGATTATAGGGCTTGTGGTGTAGCTCATTGGAAGAGTTGTAGTACATAGCATGTACAAGGCACTCTGGATTTAATCTCCAAACACCACAAAAAAAGATGTAATCACTTACATAAGCTCAATTCTAGAGATGAAAAAATTCAGACATTAACCCATTGATTATGTTAGGTGCAGCTATTGAGACTATCCAGAAAATATCTAAAATGACAGAATGATGTAAAATAGAGACAGAGCATTCCACGAGGTCTGACATCTTTATAATTGGAATCCTGGAAGCAAAGTGGAAGAATAGCGTGGAGGCCATTGGTGACTGGCCCTGTGAGTTTCAACAAAGATAAAGGAGGGCTGGGTAGTAGCTAGTATAAGTAAGGCTCTGGGTTTGAGCCTCACACCACTTCGGGATGAGCGGGGGGATATTTACCTTCAAATATCAGGGTAAAACCTGTAATTAACCTGCAAAGAGGAATAAGGTTGTTTAGAGCTATTAGTGTTTTAAAATTTATTGCTATTATGACCTGAAATATTAATGTCAGCATACCATCAAGCCCTCACCCTTAGAAAAGAAGAAAGGCCCCTTCTGCCCCCCTCAGGCCTCGTGCTACTCACTTGGTCTTTTCTTCTTCTGCAGGGCTGCTACAGATTTGAGTCACATGTTTCCTAATGTGAATAAATTGCCAACTTCAAGTTTCAGCTGTCAAATGTATTTCATTTTGTTGTCTGGAGTACATGTGGTCTGTTTCATGAGCCTACGTTCTGTTGGGTATCTGAGATTTCATTATGGTACATTGAGAGGTCACTCTCACCAGGTATTGTGGTGCACATTTGTAATACCATCACTTGGAAGGCTGAGTCTGAAAGATTGTAGCTCAAGGCTACCTTGGGCTTCATGGTGGGACTCTGTCTAAAAAAAAAAAAAATCAAACTTCAGTTTAGCAGGGGCATATTACTGAGGGTTGTGTTTAAATCACTCTGGCAACTACTGTCTTTTGAGCCTGAATAATGGCCTAGTGCTTTCCCTGGCTTGAAGCCCTCCTTCTTGTCCTAGTGCGCTGCTGAGCCCTGTCCTCCCTCTCTCTGGTCCCTTCTTTGCTCTTTCTGGTGGCTGCTATTCATCTCCAAGGCCCATCCTACCCTGGGCTCCTGTTCTCTCCTGAATGCCTACAAGAGTAAATTCACACTGAGCTCTCCCAGTTACCTGCAGAGGGCCTGTCCTTAACTGCTCTAGGGAGTATTGCTTATAAATTATTAGCAGCTTCTGGCAGCTTTCCACACACTAGGCATTTGAAACTCGCACACCAAGAAGCATCTACCTGTTTGTATCTTTCTGCTTGACCTTCCTTTTTTGAGGCGACAAAAGTAGATTATTCTTTCCCCTAAGTGAGAAAGGGACTAGGGAGTAGGAAAGGGGTCAACACCATGAGCCACTTTTCAGAACCCTTTCCTATCTTGTGTGTCACCCCAGAATGCCTCTTCCTTCTCATTATCTTTCTTATTGGGAAGGTGTTTGGTGGTCCATTTTCCCCTTTCCAGGCTTACTCAACCAGGGACGTGACTATGTATTTGTCTTAAAGGAACGTAAGTTAATACTAACCTTGTTTATTTTAGGGTAATTCACATCTTCCCTTGACTTTGTAAGAAAATAGATTTTTTTTTTTACTATTTTTCTTTTTTATCTGAACCCTATAATCAACATACTTACATCCTAAAAGTACCCCAGTGGTATCTTTTTTGTTAGAAATCATATTAATTATAAAAATTAAGCAGACTGGAGCCCCCATATGTAAAAATAGAATTTTTTTTACCATTGCTTAAAGTATTTTGTATGTGTCCTTCAGGGCCTTAAAATTTTTTAAACTGATTTTGCATTCATCTTGAGCTTATTTAATCAAAAATGAATTTTTTTCATTATATCTATTAATTGGTTATTGTTTACTTATACATATGGAAGCTATTGATTTTTTGTTGTGATTTTATACCCTGTTAAATTAGTCAATAGTTTTTAAAAAATCAGTTGTGGGGCTTGAACTCAGGACCTGAGTGCTGTCCCTGAGCTTTTTTACTCAAGGCTAGCACCCTACCACTTTGAGCCACATCTCCACTTGCCAGTTTTTAGTGGTTAATTGGAGATAAGAGTCTCATGGCCTTTCTTGTCCAGGCTGGCTTTGAATTGTAATCCTCAGATCTCAGTCTCCTGAATAGCTAGGAATACAGATGTGAGCTACCAGTGCCCAGCTTAGTCAGTAGTTTTTATTCAGCTGGCAATAAAATATTTGCTAATAAATTTGTTTGAATCTTTAAAAATGTTTGTAGTCACAAAAGTTTGGGAAAATATAACACTGTTGATGATTGCCAGATTGTGAATATTTACCAAAAATTTAAGAAGATGGAAGTGGAGGTATGGCTCAAGTGGTAGAACACCAAACAAGCAACAAAGCCAAGGGAAAGCACAAACCCTTAAGTTTAAGCTCCAGTAATGGCACAAAAATTAAGAAATTAGGAGTTAAGGTAATGGAAGAACATTGCTTAGCAAGTGTGAGGCCATGGTCCAAACTCCAGTACCACTCTTCTCCTTTTCCTCCCCCCAATTCAAGAAGACCACTAGTGGCTTATACCTGTAAGCTCCTCAGGAGGCTAAGATCTGAGGATCACAGTTGTAAGCCAGACTGGAAAGGAAAGCCAATGATACTCTTATCTCCAGTAAACTATTAAAAAAAAAGCCATAAATGGAGCTGTGGCTTTTTGTGGTAGAATGCTAACCTTGAGCAAAATGTCAGGGATGGCAGTTAGACCCTGAGTACCTGTACATGAGAGAAAGAAAGAGAAAGAAAGGAAGGGAGAGAGAGAGAGGGAGGGAAGGAGGGAGGGAAGGAGGGAGGGAGGGAGGGAGGGAAGGAGGGAGGGAGGGAAGGAAGGAGGGAGGGAAGGAGGGAAGAAGGCAGGAAGGAAGGAAGGAAGGAAGGAAAGACTACCAGGAATGAAGCATAGGTGATTATAAGCCTCCTGTCATCTTCATTGCTCTTTCCTATTCTTGAGATGGACAAGTGTCATTGTTTTAGTATTATAAAAAATTTCATTACAACCCATACTAAGGAATATGTGGCAGAGTGTGTCTGCTTCCTTTTCCTCTAGATTTCCTGTGATTAATCAAGGAGCATACCATTTCACCTGTTGTTTTCTCTTCTGATTTGCTGTACTTTCATATTGGCAGTCTTTTCTGCAATCTGCACAAACTAGAAGTTTCTGGATGAGAAAAGACCAGAGGGAATGTGGTAGCCAGAAGCCTCTGGATTCTGACTGCTGGTAGCATTGTCTCTGTACTAAATCTTCTTTCAAGTCCAGTGTATTTTCAACACTTTCCTCATTTACATGTCTTTCTATCCTGGAGACTTGACAGCAAAATCCTCATTACTGAAAATAATGAAAATACCAGTTTCAAGACAAATCTAGGTACAAGCAGCTAGAGTGTAGTACATTTGGAACTGAGGAAATAGGTTTTTTTTCCTTTGAGACAGTGTCTAACTAGGTAGCTAATGTTGGTCTCAAAACTTTTTTTGGGGGGAGGGGGTCTGGTAGTGGGACCTGAACTCTGGGCCTGGACGCTGTCCCTCAGCTCTCCAGCTCAAGGCTAGCACTCTACCACTTGAGCCACAGTGCCACTTCTGCCTTTTTTGTTTTTACTTATGTGGTGCTGAGGAATCAAACCCAGGGCCTCAGGCATGCAAGGCAAGCACTCTACCACTGAGCCACCTTCCCAGCCCAAACTTTTTAAAGTCCTTTACCTCAGTTTCTTAGGTGCTAGGATTATAGGCAAATACCACCACATCTGGTCCTTTATATATTTGTCTTAATATAAAGATATTTTACAAAATCCTTTAATTTTTTTTCACATGCAAACATGAGATATTTTCACTATAACAACAAGAAGAAGAGATTCCAGAGAGCTTTATTTCTACTGTGTGAAGATACAGTGAGAAATTAGTCTGTAAACTGGAAGAGAAACTTTATCAGAACCCCACCATGCTGATACCCTTATGATTGTCTTCTGGCTTCAGAACTATGAGAAAGGAATTTCTATTGCTTTTCAGTCCAGTTTATGTTGTTGTTATTATTATTATTATTGCAGCAGATTGAACTGACCAAGTCAGTCTATGTTTAGCTATAGGACAAAATACTGAAAAGCATTAAGAAAAAGGTATTATTAGTTACCAGCTGGTGTTACTTGTTGGTATTATTACCAGCAAGAGTATTAACATCACAGTTGCTCCTTATCTTCACTAGCACTTGATCTGATCAGTCTTATATCTTAATCAGTGGTATAGGGTACTGGAAAATTTGAACAGCCCTTTTTCTCCCCAAAGTCCCAATTGCTAGCTGGGTGCAGGTGGTTCATGCCTATAATCCTAGCTAGTCAGGAGGCTGAGATCACAGTTCAAAGCCAGCCCAGGCAGTAAAGTCTGTAAGTCTCTTATCTCCAATTAATCACAGAAAAAGCTGAAATTGGAGCTGTGGCTCAAGTAGTAGAGCACTAGCCTTGAGCAAAGGAGCTCAGGGATAGTGCCTAGGCCCAGAGTTTGTCCCATGACTATTTAAAAAAGAAAAGAAAAGAAAAAGTCCCAATTACTGTTCCAATGATGTGGTATAAATAATCTCAGTATTATAGATTTCAACTTGCCAACATAATTTTGTGTTGGACTGAGATAAACAGCCTTTACTAGATAACATAAACAGCTCCAGCCACCTAAGATTATTTTTAGTCATGTGATGCTTTTTTGATAAGATAGCCATTAAAGTCTAAGGCAGGAGGAAAGGACAGTGAAGGATGTTTCTTGGCCTTTGAGCTACATAATATCAGCAGTGGTTTAAACTAGATATAAGGTTGTAGTTGGAAAACCTCTGTCAAGAAGGATGCCATCCACACTTTGAATGGAAGGGAAGATGGTTCAATTAGAAACATTTATTTTTGTGCTTTTGCTGAGCCTATATGTCCTTCACCTCTCTTTCAGCCTACTGAGAACATGTGTTTATCTATATGTTCATACTTAAGTTGGAATTTCTCATCTATAAAATATACTGATTGAGCTAGGTGTTTTCTGGTATCTTCTGAATATCTTCTGACTGATATTCTGTAATGTTATCTTCAGATTGGGAGGCATGGGAAAGTAAGAAAGCCCTTTTTCTAGAGTGGATTTGTATTGAATAACAAGATTAGAGAAATCACTCATGAAGTGCATTCAGTAAGAATCAATGTGAAAGAAAACCTGCCAAATCTGTTTAATGTTAAATATTCTAGTTCATACTTACTGCCATTAACACATGCAACTTAAGAGAAATTTGTTTATTTAAAATTCACCCTGCCAAGAACATTGGACAATAGTCATTAGATTGAAGTTATTTTGGGGGTGCTCAAGGTCAGAAGTCTGTTTTAGCAAATTCCCTTCTACTGAATTCACTTGAGTTTCTGCCAGAGGAAAATCCCTGTGTCACTTTCATTTCACACAGATGCTGTTTAGCATTTGAGTTGATGTGGAGAGAATTGTTTTGAAATTCTACTGTAAAAAATTAAGACTGTAAAACTGTGTACAGCAGTGTATGTCTGTAGTTGCAACTACTTGAGAGGTTAAAGCAGGAGGATTGCTTGAATCTAGGAATTCAAGGACAGCTTGGGAAACTCAGTGAGAATTTGTCTCAAAAACAAACCAAAAGGGGCTGGGAAGGTAGCTCAGTGGTAGAGCGCTTGCCTTGCATGCCTGAGGCCCTGGGTTCGATTCCTCAGCACCACATAAGCAAA
>NW_012267315.1:2324886-2349726 GCF_000151885.1 Dipodomys ordii
GGGTTTGATTCCTCAGCACCACATAAGCAAAAAGAAAAAAGCCGGAAGTGGTGCTGTGGCTCAAGTGGTAGGGTGCTAGCCTTGAGCTGAAGAGCTGAGGGACAGCACCCAGGCCCAGAGTTCAGGCCCCATGACTGGACCCAAAAAAAAAAGAGTCTCAAGGAGTTTCCTATGTGGGCTGGCTTTGAACTGTGATCCTCAGATCTTAGTCTCCTAAGTAGCTAGGATTATAGGTATGAACCATTATCACATGGCCAACTTTGTGTGTGTGTGTTTTCTACATGTTATGTGTCTTTTGTATTCCTTAGTTCATCTAGTATTGCCTCCTTTTGTGTTAAATATTTTCTAGCATACCATTTTAAGTCTTTTTTTCAAGTTATTTTCTATTTCTCCCCTTTTTATATTTTTACCATCACAAAACTATGTCTGTACATCTTGTACCCATTAACTTAGGTTTATAGTTGAATTTTGCAAGTTATGTATTATTTGGTCTTTTAAATCAATGAGTAGAAAAAGAAGCTATGTACAGTACTTTAACAGTGTTTTCTATTTTTTCATGTGGATTTGAGTTACTATTGAGTGTCCTTTGCTCTCAGCCTGAAGGAAGACAGCCTCTTCAATAAATGGTGCTGGCAGAATTGGCTATACACGAGTAGAACATTCAAGTTAGCTCCTTATATATCACCCTGCACTAGAATCAACTCCAAATGAATCAAAGACCTCAATGTAAAATCAGATACCCTGAAAATATTACAGGAAGGAATAAGGGGAACACTAGGGCTCCTTGGCACAGGCCACAATTTTTTCAATAAAGACCCAGAAACACAACAGATCAAAGAAAGGTTGGATAAATGGGATTGTATTAAACTGCAGAGCTTCTGCATGGCAAAGGACATAGCTAGCAAGAAAATAGAAAGCCCACAGATTGGTAGAAGATCTTTACCAGCTATACAATAGACAAGGGCCTCATCTAAAATATACTTAAAGCTAAAAAAATTAAACCCCTCAAAAAAAAGTCCTCAAAGAAACAACTGCCCATTAATAAGTGGGCTAAAGACTTAAAGAGAAGCCAGGCGCTGGTGGCTCATTCCTGTAATCCTAGCTACTCAGGAAGCTGAGATCTGAGGATCCCAGTTTAAAGCCAGCCTTGGCAGGAAAGTACATGAGACTCTTTGTGTGTGTGTGTGTGTGTGTGTGTGTGTGTGTGTGTGTGTGTGTGTGTCTAGTTGTGAGCCTGAACTCTGGGCCTAGGCGCTGTCCCTCAGCTCTTCAGCTCACCACTTCCGGCTTTTTTTCCTTTTTGCTTATGTGGTGCTGAGGAATCGAACCCAGGGCCTCATGCCTGCAAGGCAAGCGCTCTACCACTGAGCCACCTTCCCAGCCCTCATTTTTTTTTTAAAGAGCATATTATGGTTTACACAACAGTGAGCAAAAAGTACAGAGGAATTTGTATGCTCTCTACCTTGACTCACACACAGCCTTCTCCACTATCGGCATACTGCACCCAGAGTGATACACTTGTTATACTTAATGAACCTTCATTGACATAATTTTCACCTGAGTCCATAGTTTACATTAGGGCTCACTCTTGGTTCTGCATAATCTATGATTTTTGTTGTTTCTGTTGATAGGAATTTACTCCATAGCCTAAGTGTCCTTTGAATTTGCTTTGTAGACCAAGCTAGCTTTAGACTCATACTCCTCTACCTCTACCTTCTGAATGCTAAGATTACAGGTGTGTATCATCATATTTGGCATTTATGGGTTTTTGACAAAGGTCAAAATATCACCACTATTATAGTTTCATATAGAATAGTCTGACTACCCTGAAAATCCTCTATGTTCTGACTTCAGTCTTACCTCCCCTCTAACCTTGACAATTATTGATCTTTTTACTTACCTCAGTTTTTTCTTTCCCGTAGTCATAAAGTTAGAACCATACAATATGTAGCTGTTTAGAAAATACCATGTTTTCTTATACCACAACACAGAACACTTCTGTGATCTCAGAAGGTATCAGAATTTTTCTCCATTAGTATACAAACAATTATGTAGCACTAAGCATCCAAGTCAGATGTTTCTTTTGTTTTGTTTTAGATTTAGAGTGTTAATTTTTTGCCCATGCTGGCCTCACACTTTCAATCCTCCTTCCTCTTCAACCTTATAAGTAGCTGAGATTACATCAGTTTAGTTCTGAGTCTACCAGGAGATGGGGACTACCATGCACCAGTCTGTTATCTGTTAGTCAAATTGTGTCCATTAAATGTGATAGTTGCTAGTTGCTTTTCTGTTTCCAGTGTGTTCTGTTTCTTCCAGTATTTTTTCCTTTGAGAGCTCTTACGTGTATGCTCTTGTCTTCAATAATTTCTCACATGTTTTTCAGGCTTTTTAGGCTCTTTTTCTTATTTTCCATTCCTCTCTCCCCTTCCTTTGTCCCTTTATTTCCCTCCCTCTTCCTCTCCCTCTTCCTCTGCCTCTTTCCCTCTCTCTCTCCCTCCCAGTTTCAGTGCTTGAATTCAGGGCCTGCCCCTTAGCTTTTTAACTCAAGGGTAGTGTTTTACCACTGGAGCCACAGAACCTTTTTCAGTTTTTTTTTGATGTTGATTGGAAATAAGAGTCTCACAGACTTTCTTGCCCTGTCTGGCTTTCAACTGCAATCTTCAGATATTAGATTCCTGAGTAGCTAGGATTACAAGCATGAGCCACAGGCATTTGTTTCCCTCACTCCCTTTCCTCCCCACTTTCTCTTTCTCTTTCTCTCTTTTTCTTTCTTTCTCTGTTTTTTTCTCTTCCATTCTTCCTTTCTTCTGGTACTGGGGCTTGAACGTAGGGCCTCTTGCTCTTGCTTAGCTTTTTTGCCCAAGGCTGGCACTCTACTACTTGAGCCACACTTCAACTTTTGGCTTTTTACTAGTTTACTGGAGATAAGAGTCTCACAAAGGTTTCTGCCCTAGCTGGCAGCCTCCTGAATAGCTAGGATTACAGGCATGAGCTACTAGCACATGGCCTGTTTCCTTTTTGTCCTTCAGATTTGATATCCTAACTGATCTATCTTCCAATTTGCCTGTTGTACTTTTCAATTTCAGAATTTCTATTTTGTTGTGTTTTTTTAAAAATAAGTTTGATCTCATTAATGATGTTTAATGTGAGAGATGTTGCTGTCATGTACCCTACCACTTGAGCCGTTCTTCCAGCCCTAGAGATCACCTTTTATTTTTTTTTTAATTTTAAAAATTTTTTTGGGTCCGGTCGTGGGGCCTGAACTCTCGGCCTGGGCGCTGTCCCTCAGATCTTCAGATAAAGGCTAGTGCTCTACCACTTGAAACACAGCGCCACTTCCGGCTTTTTTCTTTTTGCATATGTGGTGCTGGGGAATCGAACCCAGGGCCTCAGGCAGGCAAGGCAAGCACTCTACCACTGAGCCACCTTCCCAGCCCTATAGATCACCTTTTAATACTCAGCCACACTGTTTAAAACTCTGCCTTATTCTTCCTGCCTTCACCTTCCTCATAGGACAGAATTGAAGACTTAATAAGTTCTTTACTGAAGATGCAAACAGTCATATGTGTGTAAATGTGTGACTTTCTAGATTCCCAGGAATATGTCAGCTCTTTTCAAATCCCCATTCCTTAGCTTTTGCTTTTCTTTTTTCTCCTTAATGAGTTGTATGCCACAGTGGAAAGCCATTATCTCAGGCTGTTGTGATGTTGGAACACTGAACAGTTACCTCCAGGAAAAGGCTTTTAGCTCTATAGACAGATTTGTGTGAGATCAAATGAAGATGAGACACTTAGGTAGATTTATCATAGAATCACTAGATAGAACAAATAAAGATATTTCTTTGGAAATGAATCTTGTAAAGAATTCTACTCTGTTCTGTTTCCCTTGTCCTTAGAATGAAAGCCATCACTTTTCAACCTACTGCTGAGCTAAGGAATGAGGGATGGATGGGACCTGGGTAAGTTTGAATATTACAGTACTTACTGCACCTGCATTTGGCTATGTTTTTTTTTGTTAATTTGTTTTACTTGGATGTTCACTTGTTTGGGGCAAATCTTTGACTATTCCACAGTTCTAAGAATGATTCTGACTTTTTTTGCCAGCTTTTCTGTTGTTCTAATTCAGGGTTGAACTTTTAAAGGTCCTCTCTCCATTTTCACTACATCACTCCCCTAGATGGCTTTTGAATCAAGTTATTTGATGGTAACAATATTATTTTTTAGGCTCCTTGGCTAGGCAGAGCATGCATAGACTTTCTCTTTCTGGCTTTCAAAAGGGCAGTCTGTGTAAGATAATCCAGACTGGTGTTTTTTTTTTTTTTTCCATCATCAGTACAGAGTTTTGATTATTTCTGGTGTTAAATTAATGTTGAAGAGACATCTAGGGCCTGCCCTTGGGCAGGTCTTCTTTGGTGGTAGTACCGATGAGTGGATTTTAGATAGGATAAGGAGGTTTTAGTTTATTCTTATAAAATCTAAGCTGGCTGAGCTTTGGGGTACCAATGACAGCTCCTCGGAGGATGGGATATCTGTAGATAGGATAAGGAAATGCTTGATTATGCAGCTTCTTTTATGATGTTTGGGCACTTTGTTTGGCATGTGCTAAACAGGTCTTATCTCTGATATGGAGTGTGGCCATTTCCTTGCACTGTTTAATTGGAGATATGGTTTGTGTTTGGTGAGTCTGCAGGTCAACATAATCAGATAGAGGCCAGGGCCAGCAAGAGAACACCAGTAAAGGAGCCCATGAAGAGAAAGGTGCCTGTGGTCTTGGGTGGCTGAATTCTCCTACCCAGAAGCATTTTATTAGCTCTTAGGAATTCATTTGTAAGTTCTTACTATTATTTTCTACCCTATATCTCCCCCACCCCCTAGTATTGGAGTTTGAGCTTAGAGCCCCAAGCCCACTCAGCTTTTTCACTCCTAATTGGTATTCTCCTACTTGAATAGCACTTTCAACCCAGCTTTGTGCTGGTTATTCAGCAGAGTCTTTCAGACTTTTCTCCCTGAGCTAGCATCAAACTTCAATTCTCAGATCTCTGCCTCCTAATAGTTAGGATTACAGGCATGATCTACTGGTGCCTGGATTGAATTTGTTCAAGATAACCTTTTTCTTTTTCTTTTTTTTTTTAATGATAGTGGGGGTTTGAACTCAGTGTCTTATGCTTCCTAGGGAAGTGCTCTACCACTTGAAACACATGCCCTCCCCTGCCCTTTTGGCTTTTAGTTTTTCAGATGGAGTCTCACCTCTTTGCTCAGGGTTAAACTCAGATCTAGAGCTTCCCTTCATCTCTTGTGTAGTTGGGGTGACACTAGTTCTCAAGATAGCTCTTAAAATGGGATTATACTTACGTGGTTTTGTATTTGGCTTATTTCACCTAGCATGATGTTTTCAAGGTTCATTCATATTACGTCCCGTGGTTTCCCTTATTTGCAATAACTAGTATATGTCTAGGACAAGCAGAAAAGTTCAAAAGCTTTGTACAAATGACCATATAAGATGATGCTAAGCAAAATGAACCCCAAGATAGGTACACAAGGGTTTTTTTTTTTTTTTCGTCGGTCGTGGGGCCTGAACTCTGGGCCTGGGCGCTGTCCCTTAGCTCTTCAGCTGAAGGCTAGCGTTCTACCACTTGAGCCTCAGCCCCACTTCTGGCTTTTTCTGCTTATGTGGTGCTGAGGAATCGAACCCAGGGCCTCATGCATACAAGGCAAGCACTCTACCACTGAGCCACCTTCCCAGCCCCGACACAAGGGGTTTTATCTTTCTTGCTGTTGTTTTTAAAGGATTTATAATGTACTATGTGACTTTTTTTTGTTTCTTTTGTATGTTCTTCCCCGGTGGTATAACTCCTGTTTTGACTGTATTTGATTCTAATGCCCTGAATCTTGTTTATATTTTTTTCTAATTTGGGGAAGGGAAGGGAAATAACAAAAAGCTGAAATAAGGATACAGGCTGACCCATTATAACAATGAGATGTACAAGACACTATGTTGAAAATGATCTTTACAACTTGTGGGGGAAGGGGAGGGAGGAGTTGGAAAAGTGGGGAGGGAAAAGATGGTAGGGGGAAAACAAAGGAGAAGGCAACAATGCTGGATAGGAAATGTACTCATTACCTTACTCATGTTACTGTAACCCCTCTGTACAGTATCTTTACAATAAAAATATATACTAAATAAATAAAAACTGAATGATATTCTTGTGTGTGTTTGTGTGTGTGTGTGTGTGTGTATCTTGTTTCTTCATTCTTCTATTTTGCTTATCAATAGCAGAATGTGGATAAATGTTGCTAAATGTGAACAATGCTGCAGTGGATATTATTGTACAAATGTATGTGTGAATCTCTGCTTTTGATTGTTTGGGTTATAGGAATAGACTTAGGAAGGTCTTTTATTGGATCATATAGCAATTCTATATTTAACTTTTGGAGAAATTACCAAACTTCATCAAAGGGGTGTACCATTTTATATTCTCACCAATACTGAGTGGGGATTCCAATTTTCCTACATCCTTACCAGCACTTGTTAATTTCTGTTTTATTGATGGTGGTCATCTTAGGGGTTTGAGGTGGACCTCATTATGGTTTTGCTTTGTGTTTCCCTAATGACTAGTGATGCTGAGCATCTTTTTTATGTGCTTTTGTTGGTGTATATGTATTTTTCCAAGACATTTCTACTTAAACCCTGTAGGTCTTGAATTTGATTGTTGTTTTTGTGGTTGTTGTTAGAGTTCTTTGTGTATTCTGAATATTAATTCCTTATTAGATGAAATGTCTTGGAACTATTCTCTCCCATTGTATTCTTTGCCTTTGCTTTCTTGGTGGTATCTGGATGCACAGAATTTTTTAATTTTGATGAAGTTTTATTCTTTTTCTTTCTTTCTTTCTTTCTTTTTTTTTTTTTTTTTGTCTGTCATAGGACTTGAATTCTGGGCCTGGACCCTGTCCCTGAGCTCTTTTGCTTAAGGCTAATGCTCACCACTTTGAGCTACAGTACCACTTCCTGTTTTCTGGTAGTTAATTGGAGAGAAGAGTCTCATGAACTTTACTGCCTGGGCTGGCTTTGAATAGTAATCCTCAGATCTCAGCCTCCTGAGTAGCTAGGATTACATGTGTGAGCCACAAGCACCTGGCTTATCTGTTTGTTTTTTTTATTGCATATTGACTTAGTCTGTTTTGTGCTGCTATGACAGAATGGCAGAAGCTTGGGTAAGTTATAAATAAAGAAGCCCATTTGTCCCAGCACTCAGGGAAAGGTGGACGTATCACTTGAGTCCAGCCTGGGTAGTATAATTTCTGTCTCAAAACAGAAACAAAAACAGAAGAAGAGGACAAATTTCTTTCTTAGAGTGACAGTTGATGGGCCCAGTATCAAGGTGCTGGCATCTGGTGAAGACCCTTTTTGCGATTTCATCCTGTTACAGAATGAGAGAGGATGAGAGCAAGAGGGAGTCAAATCTCTCTTTTCTAATGTCATGACAGTGACATTAATCCATTCATGCAGAGCTGAGCCTTCATGACCTAATCACCTCTTAAAGATGCCACCTCTCTACACATTGCATATGGGGACTAAGTTTTCAGTACATGAGTTTTGGGGGACACATTTTAACCGTAACACCTGTACTTTTGTGTCTCAACCAGGAACTTATTCAAATCCAGTATATTGTGGCCTAGAATCCGAAACCCTCCTGCCTCCATCTTCCAAGTTCTGGGTTTGCAGATGCATACCACTATGCCCAACCTTTAATCAATTTTGAATTAATTTTTGTATGATGTAAATTGAGGGCCTGATTTTTTGTTTTCCTAGTTCTGTGTTGTTTCAATTACTGTAAATTACTGTAAAAGTTGAAGGCAGCCCTCTCATTTAGTTTTGCAGGATGGTTCTCTTGAGTGTGTTTAAATCAACCCACTTTTTCCTCCTTTCTTGTTTATGCTCCCAAGAATAGCTAGAATGTGCTGGGAATGCAGTGTTGAGATGAGAGAGGAGCAGCCTGAAACAGCCTGGTCTTTGTTCATGTTTCTCCTAGAGAATGTAACATCTTGAGTTAGGGAGTAACTGCCAGGAGGGCAGCCTGGGCTTTGTTTTCTTCTTCCCAGGAAGCAGGATGTCCTTCAAAGTTTTGCCCAGTGTGTCACATGCCCTTGAAGGCGGGCTGCCTTTTGGGACTCCTTAGCTGTGGTACAAAGTGAGATATGCACAGTCAAGACTCGGAGCAGCTTTTTGAGGCTTAGGGGACTGGCTCACAATGGATCTAAAACTTCTGCCTCTTGCTGCCTATATGTAAGTAATAAACCTACTTTACTTAACTTGTATTTGAACATATTATGAATACATATAGGTAATCAGTAGGAAATGGGTCTAAACAGTAGCCCTCGATGAAGGACTCTTGTTTCTGGTTCTGTAGCATTATCATTGTTTTTCTTATTGAAGTGTCCTTTCTTGGCATTGGTGATTAGGAACCTGCTTTACGCTATCTTTCTAGAGATGGGTTGACCCTTTGGGATCACCCAAGATTTAAATTGAGTTTTAGGATGGGTTTTTAAGTTTCTCTAAAATACAACCAGGGTTTTTATTGTGATTATGTGGAGTCTACAAATAGCATTGTATAGTATTGTCCTCTTAATATAGAGTCTTTCAGTCTTTTAATATGGAATATATTCCATTTAACTATATATCTTTTCAATTCTTTTAGAAATATTTCAGTTTTTGGAATAAAAATTTCTTTCATCCTTGGTTAAATTTATTTCTGAGTATTCTATTCCTCTTTATGTTATTGTAAAATGGAATTGTTATACTAATTGCTGCTTTGCTTGTTTATTGCTAATGTATGAATTTGCAGCTGGTTTGTATTGATTGGTAGTACTAGGGCTTGAATTTAGGGACTTAGATTAGTCAATTGCTCTACTGCTGATCCACACCTCTAATCATCTGGATTTTTTTTTTTTTTTGTCAGATGTGCGGCTTAAAGTCAGGGCCTGGGAGCGTCCCTGAGCTCTTTCACTCAGCTAGCACTCTACCATTTTGAGACACAACTCGACTTCAGTTTTTCTGGTAGTTAATTGGAGATAAGAGTCTCATGGATTTTCCTGTCTATCCTGGCTTTGAACTGCAGTCCTCAGATCTCAGTCTCCTGAGTAGCTAGGATTACAGGTGTGAGCCTTTGGTGCTTGGTGTTCTCTTTCTCTCTTTAAAGAATTATTCTGATTTCCTATCTAAGCTTCTGCCTGGACCATGGCCCCCTTATTTTAGTCTTCCTATCCAGTTTTACTTCTATGGAAATATGGAGTCTTGTACACTTTGTTTCCTCTAGCCTAGAGTCATAGCCTCCCAAGTAGCTAAGGATAACAGATACACATCACTTCACTCAGCTACGGGTCGAAAGAGGTCTGTCAAACTTTTTGTTCCCAGACTGGCCTCAAACTATGATATATTCATAGCCAACCAAGTAGCTAATATTACAGGTGTTAGCCACTTACTCCTACCTGCTTTTTTGTTTTTGTTTTTGTGTCACTGTCTCACTGTGTAATCCAAGCTGGCCTTGAATTTGTGATCTTCATGCTTCAATCTCCAGAGTGCTGAGATTAAGGTGTTATGCTACTGCAAGATTAAAATCTTTTCTGTCACAGTGGTTGCTTCCTTTCAGGCAACCTTTTTCAAATTTTCAATTCAATCAGAATTGTTTTTCTGACAAGTTGTGCTTTGGCCTGGTGGCTTGGCCTCCACTGATTGCATTTTAGTTACATTCAGATCCTGTTAAATTTTAATTAAGACATCGTGTTGCAAGTTTATTGAATTTTAGTTACATTCTCCTGTCAATTTTATATTTTAAATTAATCCACATCCTTTTAAACTTTATTTTTTTTTGGTCAGTCATGGGGCTTGAACTCTGGGCTTGGGTGCTGTCCCTCAGCGCTTTAGCTCAAGGATAGTGCTCTACCACTTGAGCTACAGTGCCACTTCCTGTTTTCTGGTGGTTAATTGGAGATAAGAGTCTTATCGACTTTCCTGCCTGGGGCCGGCTTTGAAACAGTATCCTCAGATCTCAGCCTTCTGAGTAGCTAGGATTACAGGCATGAGCCACCAGTGCCAGCCTGTTAAACTTTTTTTTTTTTTAGCTGGAGTAAAGAGTTTATTTCTTAAAATGACAATAGAAAAGTACCTTTCAACAGTTTAGGAAAGTCTAACTGAAGTGGCTCTGGTTTCCTCAGGATTCTCACTTAGAGCCTCATGCCAAGGGCAGGTCCATGACCGCAGCAGTGATGCAGCCGGGGTTCCCAAGCTGGTGCTTCCTTTACGGCAAGAAAGATGAGCCTGCCTCTCCTAGCCCAGTTTATTTGTGGTGACCTTTAATATATCTTAACATTTCTAGTGAAAAAATAATGAAACAAAACCTCACACCAAGCATGTATATAATCAGTAAAACTGAAAGTTTAACATGAACAGATTGTGACTAGCTATATCAGCAGTGGGAAACTGAGGTCAATACAATTTCACACGTGGCTCTTGTATAGGAGGAGGGGGTAGAGCTGAGCTGGCTGACTCTGTCAGTTCTGTTAAACTTTTTGATCCTTTCCAAGCTAGTCTGTCTCACAAGATTGTGAAACTAAGTTCTGATCAGTCGGAATGAGGGCCAGAATTGCCAGTAGTTGGCAGTAGCGTGCCCTTCTACAGAAGTACTTTGCCTTGTGAGTTGGTGTCTATTCCTTCTTGGCACTCCAGTCTCCCAGACATTTGCAACATTATTAGGCCTGTCAGAATATTAAATTATAATGTGAAGTTTTGCTGACTTAATTAGTTAGCTCTAACAAGTTTGTTGTGTGTAATTTTGAGGATTTTCATCATAAGTGATTATACCATCTATAAACATATAATTCTACCTTTTTCCCATTATGAAATCATTAATTGCTTTTTCTTGCCTAATAATTCTTGCTAGAACTTGCAACACTATGTTAGTAGAAATGGTATGTATCAACTTTTTGTTATTGACAAAATGCCCAAGATAAATCAATGTAATGGTGTATTTTGGTTTTAATTTATGGATTCCAGGTTCACATTTGATTTTTGTAATATTTTTCCTTGTGAATGGACTGTGTATATCTTCTAGATTCCTTGTATTCTATGTAATTTTTTTGTTGGGAATTGAACATTCTTTGTATTATGTAGTGGTAACATTGAATTCTAATTTTTCCACTCAGGAATCAAAGATTTTTACTCTTGAGGACTGCAGCTGTCTTTGTGAATTTTTCAAACTCTTTTTCAAATTGTGTAATCTTTGTTGTTTGTAGTGACTGAAATTTCTATTATTCACAGACATTCAGTGGCCTGAAAGAAGTCCTCCTTCACAAAAGAGGACAGGAATCTGTCCTTTAATATCGCCGGAGTGATGCCTCTGAGGGAAGCTGCTGCAGCCCAGGAAGACTGAAAGCAAGGCAAGTGTCTGCTCCACTCCCTCACCAATTCACCACACCAACTGTGTTGTGGAGGTCAGGGGCCCCACTTCCCCCTGGCACCAGCTAGATAACCAGGGGCGGGGGCTCCTGTCCTCACACCTGTAATTTGGCAGAGGAGTATGAGTGGGCGTTGATGGCTTGTCAGTGTCTCACTCTAGAAAGATCTCTACCTTCTCCTTTTATGAATGTCCATTTTGACTCCGGAATTTTTAGATAATTGATCCTAATTGCTCCACAGTTACTTTGGTGGAGCTGCTGATGCCCAGAGCTGCTTGCGCCATCATTTTCAAGACATTACTCCTCCCTTGTTCCTGGTCACATGTTCATGATCCTGACCCTATCCATCCCTGCATTGGTGCCTGCAAAAATTGTTCCTTTCAGTTCTTTTATTTCTTCTGTGTTGTTATTGGCTATTTCCAGTAAAATGAGAAACTACAGCTTTCTTTCCAGTAGAATTTTGTAATTGAATTTAAGTTAGAAGTTGATATAGAACACTTTCCTCTTTAAAAAAAAAAGAAAACTTTCCTCTTAGTTGAAAGGAAGTGTAAAGTTTTCCATATTTATAATATATGAGGCTGGGAATGTGGTAGAGTGCTTGCCTAGCATGCATGAAGCCCTGGGTTTGATTCCTCAGTACAACATAAACAGAAAAAGCCAGAAGTGGTGCAGGGGCTCAGTGGTAGAATGCTAGCCTTGAGCATAGAGGACAGTGTCCAGGCCCTGAGTTCAAGCCCTAGGAATATATATATATATATATATATATATATATATATATATATATATAGAGAGAGAGAGAGAGAGAGAGAGAGAGAGAGAGAGAGAGAGAGAGCGCACTCATTTTGTTTTGTTTTGTAGAAGGTTCTTATAATGTAGCCTATGCTAGCTTTGGACTTTTAGTGTTCTTGCCTCATTCTCCCAAGTGCTGGGATTATAGGCATGTGCCAACATGCCAACAAAGAGAGTTCATCTTATATGCACACAACTATGTATAAATAACTTGTGTATAGAATTGACTGTTCAAGTATTTTGTACTACACAACTACAGATTTTTTTTATCATTAGAGTCTTAGTAGAAATACAAGAATATGTGGTTATAAAAATCTATTATATCTATATAGATATAGATAGTAACAATATACAAGTTTATCTGTATTTGTTTATCTTTTTTTTTTTTTGCCAGTCCTGGGGCTTGAACTCGGGGCCTGGACACTGAAACTAAGCTTTTGTGTTCAAGGCTAGCACTTTACCACTTGAGCTACAGATCTACTTCCGGCTTTTTTGGTGATAAATTGGAGCTAAGAGTCTTACAGACTTTCCTGCCTGGGCTGGCTTTGAATCATGAACCTCAAATCTCAGCTTCCTGAGTAGCTAGGATTATAGGTGTGAGCCACCAGCTCCCAGGCTATGTTTATCTGTTAAATTATACATGTCCATGTAGCTTGTCAGTGATTGATAAAAAGTCTGCCTGGGCAACAGTGGGCATGCTGAAATTTATTCTACTCTCACCATATGCCAGGCATTGGCCTTGGTTGGCACCTAACATGTTTGCATTTACCAATATCTCCTTTAATGCTCATAATGTTCTGATGAAATTGTTCAGAGGTAGAGATTGAGGCTCAGATAGGTGAAGTAAATTGCCCAAAGTCACAGAGCTAGAAAGTAGTAGATCCCAAGTTAAAATGTGGACTCTGACAGCAGAATCTGCCATTACATAGGCTAAGATATCTTTAAGAGATCTAAGATATGTAAAATTTCCAGGATAGTTTTTTGTTGTTGTTGTTGTTCGTGGGGCTTGAACTCTGGGCCTGGGCACTGTCTTTCAGCTCTGCAGCTCAAGGCTAGCACTCTACCACTTTAGCCATAGCGACACTTTTTGTTTTTTTTGGTTGGTCGTGGGGCTTGAACTCAGGGCTTAGGTGCTATCCCTCAGTTCTTCAGTTGGTTTTCTTTTGGTTTGGTTAATTGGAGATAAGAGCCTCATGGACATTACTGCCCTGGCTGGCTTTGAAATGCGATCCTCAGATCTCAGCCTCCTGAGTAGCTAGGATTACAGGCATGAGCCACCGGCGCCTGGCTTCCTTTCTTCCTTCCTTCCTTCCTCCCTCCCTCCTTCCCTCCCTTCCTCCTTCCCTCCTTCCTTCCTTCCTTCCTTCCTTCCTTCCTTCCTTCCTTCTTTTTCTCTCTTTCTTTCTTGCTTTCTTTTCCTTGCTAGTCCTGGGGCTTGAACTCTGGCCTAGGCACTGTCCCTGAGCTTCTTTTGCTCAAGGCTCGCTCTCTACCACTTGAGCCACAGCATCATGCCCAGCTTTTTCCTGTGTATGTGGTACTGAGGAAGGGAACCCAGAGCTTCACACATGCAAGGCAAGCACTCTACCACTGAGCCACAATCCCAGCCCCAGGATAGTTTTTAAGCTTAGTATCTTTAGAGTTTTTTTTTATATAAATATGAATTTTGAAAGAAAAGAGAATATTATAATAGCAACAGTTAAGTGGGGTATCAGCTTGTTGTTGAAACTCAGATAATTACAAAAATAGCTTTCATAGGTGAGGGTATAGCTCTGTGGTAGATTGCTTGCTTAGCATCCTCAAAGTTAGGGTTCTGTTTTGAGGGGCATGGGAAAGGCAGTTTTCAAACTTTAATTACTGAGATATTTGGGGCCTGTGTGAATTAAAAATGCATGTTGAAAAATAAGAAAGAACTATGAAAGCAATTCATGCAAAAGTTTTTGCTGATTGCTCAGAAATGCTGAGGTATGAAGGTTGGTTCTGGGTACAAAGCCACCGAGTGGTGCCAAGGTCTGCGTAAATGGAACCCAAGGATTGGTTTCAACATTTTATCCAAGTTGTAACATCTTCCCAGATAAAGAATGAACCTCTGTAGAATGGCTTTGCTAGACTCGTTCTGGGTGAGCAGGTATTGTTTGGAATTGTTTCCTATTTGAGGGGTGTCTGGGTCCCCAGACAAAGTTCACAACTAGCCTACTTCTTGAAGACCAGCTTCTCTTCACTGTCCTTGATACTCAGCAGATTCTCAGGGAACACAGATTAAATTCCCTCATTACTGCATAAATTAAGTGCAACCAACACTGTGCTTCTTCTGCCTCCAGAGGGCTGCATTGTCCCTAGTGAAGGCCAAGGACATCTGTTTCTGGGTTGGATCAGTTTGTTCAGAGATAGATTTTCCTTTCCTGGATGAAAACAGAATTTGTATTCACCTGGTAGTCGTGTTAAGTTTACATTTTAAATTATGTGTTATTGAATTGCAACTGTTGACTCTACTTACTTCAACTTAAAAAAAAAAACACAGACACACATACAAAACCCAAAACAAACTGAGAAACCAGGCATTCCTCTTTATCTGAAATATTACCCCAGACTTGCATTTAGCTGCTGAGTTCTGCCAGGTTTTCAGGAAACATCTTATATGTAGGTATAAATCCTGAGGAGTATTCAGAAATCGGTTTTGATGAAGAAGCTGAAGAGCCTTTAGCTGTCCAGGTAAGTACTGTTTATTATGTATAACAAGACACTTTATTGTGAGATCTGCACTTTAGCTCCTGAGCAGACCCAGCAGCTACCCTAGGAACTAGCAGG
Source organism: Dipodomys ordii (assembly GCF_000151885.1). Taxonomy (NCBI): domain Eukaryota; kingdom Metazoa; phylum Chordata; class Mammalia; order Rodentia; family Heteromyidae; genus Dipodomys; species Dipodomys ordii. The sequence continues at coordinate 2,339,934 of NW_012267315.1, forward strand.
GTTGTTAGGAGGCAGTACTAGATGAATATTCTCAGCAAAGCCACCCCAGGTCCAACCTGAGAATTCAGGAAAGGCTCTCCCTGTGTTTTTTCTCTTTCTCATGGATCTGTGGCAGGATGATAGGGGATGGCTATGTTCCCCTCATGCAGAGGCCTTGTGAAATCTTTTTTTTTTTTTTTTTGGTCATGGGGCTTGGGCCTGGGTGCTGTCCCTGAGCTCTTCAGCTCAAGGCTAGCGCTCTACCACTTGACCCACAGCACCACTTCTGATTTTCTGGTGGTTAATTGGAGATAGGAGTCTCAGGGAGTTTCCTGTCTGGGCTGGCTTTGAACCATGATCCTCAGATCTGAGCCTCCTGAGTAGCTAGGATTACAGGTGTGAGCCACCGGCACCTGGCTTGTGAAATCTTAAACAGAAAAATCCAGAGAGGTTCATATGCTGTGACTTCAACTGCTTATTTAGGAGATGAGAGGGAGGGACAATTAGGCCCTTCTGGGAATAGAACAAAGACTCATGTGGTATTACTGGTATTAGCTTTCCAGAAAGGAATATGGGTAACTAGTGGTTTTTATGTTCTGTTATTGCATTCTCTGTAACCATCTCACTAAGCAATCTACCATGACCACAATTCCAGAAGTTTAATTGCAGGAGACATAACTGGTCTGGAGCTAAGTTTACATGAGTCAGAAGATTCTAGCACTGTGAAACACTGGCATATGATCCAGGGCCTCTGTCCATTGATTTAGGAATGTGTCTGTATCCTGGCCTCTTTACCACTATTCTAGCTGGTATCATTGGCATGCACATAGCCAGGTTTCCAGGGAGATGAGAGCCTCAGACAGGGATGTCAGCATTCCTTTCAGAGAATTGACTTATGGCCTCATCCATTTTCATGTACATTTTGGTGACATTTATTAAGTACCCGCTAGACATTGCAAAGCACTGTTCACATTTGATCAGATTCAAAATATCACTGGGAAAGTTTGATCCAATACTATGTGACAGCCTTCAGATCCCTAGCTCATGAGCATTTGCTGTGACTGTGTTCCATTTCCTTCCCAGACCCAGAATCCTAGCATCTAGGGATCAAACCACATTAGTACTCTGGATTGGGGGCCTGCCTGGCACCCTTAGTTGGCCAGCTATAAGTAGATGACTTAGGACCATGACTGTTTTGCTGGAAATGCCCAGAACTGCTCACTAAGTCTATGGTATTAAAGAATTCTTTACCCAGAGGAAGCTGGGAGTTAAGAATAATTGAAAACTTATTTTGGTATAACTTATTTTGTGGGAAAAATGTATCTTTTAAAAAATGTTTTCACATGATGTAGAACAGACCTGATATCTTTGTGGAGTTGTTCAACTGTATTGGAGTGATACTTCTCAGAATGTCTTAGGCAGAAACAAAAGTGTTCCTCTACTGTAGAAAAACTCCACAGTGCTTAGTTTCTTAAGGTGGAAGAAAATTGAGCAAAAACTGTTCCCAGAGCTTAGTAATCATGGGCTCCATTCCACTTAGAGGACTAAATGCAAATGCCATATCCTGCCCCGCCCTATACTTTACTCCTAGTCTGAACGTCAATATATGTTTAGCTCTCTGTTGATATTGCAAGTAGTTTAGACCTGGAAGAGCTCACCTGAGTGTGAACTGGTCTATAGTACCTCAGATCAGGTCATGTCTTGCTTATGAAATCCCAAGTAAGCTTGACCTGGGGAGAATTTCCCAACAGGGGTAGTTGCTACACTGTGGGACATCATCATTGTGGTGGTAGGGGCTGAGTCCCTGTAAAATGTCACTGTGGGCCATAAAGGAGACAGTGTCTTAAGGTACCCAAGTCTTTCCTGAACTACAAAGATGCAGACACATTGCCGACTATGTGTAAGGTCATCCCCCACAATTCTCTCTACTTGCAGCAGCCCAGTGCCACCTTGTTTGGTGGTACTCCTGCAACCACATCCCCATCATCTAACAGAGGGTGTATTACCACCTGGTGACTATTCCAGTGTATATATTGAGTGCTCAATTCCATGAAATATAGCATTTGCTTTATATTAGCCTATATTACTTTTAAATTTGTGTGTGTGGGAAAGACTAGCGTATAATCAACTTCCACATCTTCTAAGAGCTCTTGCTATGATTTATGCACAAATGATCCAACCATTTTTTGGACTGAAATCAGTTTTTAGTTTCTCTAAGTAACATACTCAAATGGATTAAAAATAACAGTTTAAAAAAGTGTATAGTGCACTCCTGGGCATCAACCCTGAATATCATGAGCAAGGATATGATAAAGACACCTGCACATCCATGGTCATTGCCACACTATTCACTATAGCCAAGATATGGAAACATCCCAGATGCCTCACGATAGATGAGTGGATCCAAAAAATGTGCCATCTATATACAACAGAATTTTATACAGCCATTAGAAAGAATAAAATAATGTCATTTTCAGGGAAATGGATGGAACTAGAACAAATCATTTTAAGTAAGGTAAGCCAAGCTCAGAGAGACAAATAGTACATGTTCTCTCTGACATGTGGAAGTCAGATCTAAAATGCACTGGAATATGACAAACTATACAGGATTCTAGATACTCACATACAGTTAGACCAAAAGAGGATACTCTTTTTAGGAGAGAAACACAAAGGCCCAATGCCTAAGTGCCCCTTCATATTTATACAAAATAATATACATACTGAAATGAACTCCAGGGTATGGAAGCAAGAGACCCCTCTTTTCTTTCCTTTCCTTTCTTTTCTTTTCCTTTCCTTTCCTTTCTTTTCTTTTCTCTTTGTCGGTTGTGGGGCCTGAACTCTGGGCCTGGGCGCTGTCCCTCAGCTCAAAGCCACAGGGCCACTTCTGGCTTTTTCCGCTTATGTGTTTCTGAGGAATTGAACCCAGGGCTTCATACATGCAAAACAAGCACTCTACCACTTAGCCACCTTCCTAGCCTGAGACCTCCCTTTTCCTTTTTTCCTCTTTTTTAAAATTTTTAATTTTTTACTTTTTGATGATTCTGTCTTTTTTATGTATGGTATATTCAAATGTATAGTTTCAGGAGGGTTGGGGGAAGGGTACAGAACTTGCGGGGGGGAGGGTAAAAAAGTGAAAAAGCAGTAGGGTTCACTGGACACTGCTGAAAGTGAACTATACAACTACCTCTTGGGTAGAGATAGTAGGGAGGGACTGGGAGAGATTGAGGGAACAGAAGACACTGTATAAAAGGAAATGTACTCATTACCTCACTCATGTAATTATAATCCCTCTGTATATCACCTTTATAATAATAATAAATTAATTTTACAAAGTGTATAGTGATGATGACAATCCTCCTTTCTCTGCATGTCTACCCTGTCCCACTCCATAGAGGCAACCACTGTATGTGTGACTGTATGTTACAGAGAATTGAACCTAGGGTCTTGATCATGCGAGGCAAGCATAGAGGCAACCACTTTTTAACTCTCTTAGTTGTTTATCCTGGTATTTATGTCCACATTTCTGTGTAATAATGCCTTTGCTCTTATTTTCATAATCTTTGGGCTTTTAAAAATATAAGATATGTTCATCCCTGTTAGAGCATTTTGTTCTTTCATGATGTGTTTCTAAGTTAGTAGTCAGCATGCATTTTTACTATTTGGATTGTAAGGTATTGTAACCACAAAACCAAAAGATTGATAACAGTTGCATTTCCATTCTTTTGTTAAATCTGGCTTTGTAGAGGATACTATTTTCTGGGTTAAAAATCAAGGGCTTTTCCAAGATCTTTGTAAGTGCTGTTACAAATCCATCCATATGTAAGTGGGTGCTGTCCCTGAGCTCTTCAGCTCAAGGCAAGCACTCTACCACTTGAGCCACAGTGCCACTTCTGGTTTTCTGGTGGTTAATTAGAGATAAGAGTCTCACAGACTGGGTTGGCTTTGAACCATGATCCTCAGATCTCAGCTTGCTGAGTAGCTAGGATTACAGGCATGAGCCACCGGCGCCCCTCTATATTCAAATATTCTGCTTTCTGCTTGTGAGACTGACTCACGTAGATTCCACAGGGAAGTCAGATTGTATGTGTGCCTTGATTATTTTACTTAACATTGTGTCCTGCAGGTTCATTTATGCGGTTGAAAACAACAAGGTTGTCTTCTTTTTCATTACTCAATTGTGTATGTATGTATGTTGTGTGTGTGTTTATATACCCCTTGATGGTAAATTAGACTGATTCCATATCGGAACTTCTTTTGTCTTGAAAAACTGAAACTCTACAATTTCTTCTCATTTTTCCCTTCTTATACTCTCTAGTAATCAATTACTAATAATACATGTGTATATGTGTGTATACTCATGTGAGATTTTTTTTCTTTCTAAAATACTATGAAATTTTTATTGCTCTTAATCTTATTTGTTTTTTATTTTTATTTTTTATTGTGAAAATACTGTACAGAGGGGTTACAATTAGATGGACAAGATAATGAGTACATTTCTTATCAAGCATTGTAGCCTCCTCCTTTGTTTCCCCTTTCCATCCCTTCCCAGCCTCCCCCCGGCCCCCACATGTGAGATTTTGACTATTCTGGACATCCCTTAGAACTTCATAGAATCATAGAGTATTTGTTCTTTTATGATGGCTGATTTTACTAGTAGTAATATACTCCTGGTTCAGTCTGTCTTGTGTTAGAATTCCTTCCAGTTTAAGGCTAATTATTATTTCATTGCATGGATGTGCCACATTTTCTTTCTCAATCATCTATTGGACACTGTGATTGCCTTTACCTCTTGGATATTTGGAACTAATTCTGCAGTGAATGTAAGAGTACAAATATCTCTTCCGTACCTTGTTTTTGATTCTTTGGGCATATACCCTTTCTAGCTTATATGGTAATTCTCAAAAAAAAAAAGGTGTTCTGTAATGTTTTTGATAGCTGTATCATTTTACATTCCCCCTCATAATATACAAGGGTTCCAATTTGTCCACATCTTCCTCTACATTTGTTTCTGTCTTTTTTTTTCTTTTTCTTCTTTTTTTTAATGGTTATCCTAAATGCTGTGGATATGAGGCGGCTCCTCATTGAGTTGTTTATTTATAACTTTTGTATGAGTAGAATTGTGTACTTTTTCATGTTTCTTGATGATTTGTATAACTTCTTTGGAGAAATGTATATCCAAGTCCTTTGCCTGCTTTTTTGTTTTGTTCTGTTTTGTTTTGGTGGTACTGGGGATTGAACTCGGGGCTTCATGCTTGCAAAATTGACACTCTACCACTTGAGTCATGTCTCAGTGGTTTTTTGTGTTGGTTATTTTCAGGTAGGGTCTCACTTTCTGTCTGGGAGAGAGTGAGCTGCAGTTCTTCTAGTAGTTCTTAGCAGTGTTACTAAGGATGACAGATGGATGCCACAACACTCAGCCATTGAGTGAAATAGAGTCTCTGGCTGTTCTGGTTAATCTCATTCCCCCAAGTAGCTGGGATCAGGCTTGAGCCCCTGTACCTGGCCTCAAACTATCAAATGTCTACCTTCCTGAGTTGGATGCTTTAACCTGCTGTAACAAGGACTTTCCTTCTCTTCTTTCTGGACTACAGAAAACTGCTGAAATCTGCACATGCTAATTTTTGATAAACCCTAAGTGAACTCATAGGAGAGTACACATAAGGAAAACAAGTGACAAAATTTCTGTATCTAAATGGCAAAGAATGAGGTGAAGGTGTAGAGTGACAAGAGGAATGTACCCAGTGGAGCTCATCACACTGCCTCTCCTCTGGCACAGACTGCACTACATTTCCTCCAGTAATTATAGCCTCATTCCTATCCCATGTCTCTATGAATTAACAAAACTGTTTCTAAATTTCCTCTAATTTTTTTCCTATTTTATCTTTAGTTGTAATTAATAATTAGAAGGGGGAAAGCCCTACAAAACCTGTCCCTCTATCCCCAAACCCACATCCCAGGGGAAACTATAGCCTTGGGTGCAGATTTATTTTTTGTCAGTCTTGGGGCTTGAACTCAGGGCCTGAGCAGGGTCCCTCAGCTCTTCAGCTCAAGGCTAGCACTCTACCACTTGAGCCACAGCACCATTTCTGGCTTTTTCTGCATATGTGGTGCTGAGGAGTCGAACCCAAGGCTTCATGCATGCAAGGCTAGCACTCTACCACTGAATCACCTTCCCAGCCGGTGTGCAGATTTTGAGACTCTTTTCAAGTCTTTGGGATGCACAGTCAGTCATGCATGTGTGCATATGTAACCTACATAGATGCGCATTATTTTCACAGAACACTGGACATATCATTTGGCGACTTTTTTAAAATATGGTGTGAAAGATTTTTCAATACCAGTATGGTTGTACACTCTTTGGCATACAGGGGTATTATATAATGTCATTGAGCATTACCATATGTGTACCTATTGAGATTACAAATCAATTCCTTCTCTATAGGATGCTGGCTTATTTTTATAATTTACCAACAGGTGTTAAGATATCAGAAGGATGCTTCATTGTCTGCTTATGATCACATTGATCACAATGAGAATTTTGTTTAATGTTAATTTTTATGTCACTGGTTATTTTTTTTTTCTTCTGGTGCTACTGGTTTTTTTTTTTTTTTTAACTGGCCTTTGTGTTTGCTAGCAGCTGCTCTGACCACTTGAGCCCTGTCCCCAGCTCTTTTTGCTTTAGTTATTTTTCAGGTAGTATATTGTGCTATGCCTGTACTGGCCTGAACTACAATCTTCTTTATTATACTGACTACATAGCTGGGGTAACAAGCATGTATGCCCATACCCAGATTTTGGTTGAGATGAGGTCTTATGAAATGAACTTTTTGACCAAGCCAACTCTGAACCATAATCCTGTCAATCTCTGCTTCCTGCGTAGCTAGAATTACAGTCATTGAGTCACTGTGCCCAGTTTGTTAGGCTGCTTTTCTGAGTGAGATGTTGGGCATGCTGATTTCTCTTTCAGTCCTTCCTACAGTTCTTCTTTTTTTTTAAAATTTTTTTGGTCCTGTCATGGGGCCTGAACTCTGGGCCTGGGTACTGTCCCTCAGCTCTTCAGCTCAAGGCTAGCACACTACCACTTGAGCCACAGCATCACTTCCAGCTTTTTTTTTTTCTGCTTATGTGGTGCTGAGGAATCGAACCCAGGGCCTCATGCATGCAAGGCAAGTGCTCTAGCAGTGAGCCAACTTCCCAGCTCCTTCCTACAGTTCTGACTCAGAACTCCCTTCCCCTTTGGGTGAGAGCAGATAAACACCATCTGCATATTAGAATTGCATATGTAGTAACTTGGCAATTGTTGTGCTGTGCCTACTAGTAATAGCTATTGCTTCATTGTTATGTGTTTGTAACTTATTTGCTTATATAAGCTTGTCGAACTTTATTGTAGGGACCCTTCTTGTGCTTGTATCATAGGCTGGACCATATGGAATTACCATTTTTATGATTTAAAATGGCCAAATGTTGCTTCTTTTTAATAGTTCCTTTTCATGTTTTTTAGGATGGTGTTTTTCATGTTTTAACAACACTTTTTCTAGTGTTAAGTGTTCTACTTGTCTACTTTTTGAGAAATAAAAACTGTGCATAATAGGAAATATAAATATATCTTACTTGGAAACTCTTATCATTTTCCTTTTTTGAATATATTTTCTCCCAAAAGTTGTAGATTTTGACAGAATTGTTGTCAGGCCTAACTGAATTATTATATATAAAATGACTGAAAAGTGACTGATAAGTCACTGTTATTATGATGGACGGATTTTATCCTGCTCTGATAGTTACTAACTATACTTTCTATGCTAGTATGTCTTGGAAATATAATTTTAGAGATGGTGTAACATTCTGTCATTTAAGTACCGTAGAATTTAGCAAGCAATTCTTTTTTTTTTTTTTTTTTTGCCGGTCATGGGGCCTGAATTCTGGGTCTGGGTGCTGTCCCTTAGCTCTTCAGCTCAAGGCTAGCACTCTACCACTGGAGCAACAGCACCACTTCCGGCTTTTTCTGTTTATGTGGTGCTGAGGAATTGAACCCAGGGCCTTATGCTTGCAAGGCATGCACTCTACCGCTGAGCTACCTTCCCAGCCCCATAACAAGCAATTCTTTTGACTTGTACTTTAGGTTATTTTCTTTTCTGTCCTTATGTAAAAAATACTCTGGTGAACTCATATCTTTGTATCTCTGTTTTTTTTTTTAATTTTTTAAGGAATTATTACAAGTATGTCATGTAAGTGGGACAAGTGGGTCAGATAAGAATATTTAAGCTTAGGGCTGGGAAGTTGGCTCAGTGGTAGAGCGCTAGCCTTGCATGCCTGAGGCCCTGGGTTCGATTCCTCAGCACCACATAAGCAAAAAGAAAAAAGCTAGAAGTGGCACTGTGGCTCAAGTGGTAGAGCGTTAGCCTTGAGCTGAAGAGCTGAGGGACAGTGCTCAGGCCCAGAGTTCAGGCCCCACAACTGGACCCCCCCCCCAAAAAAAGAATATTTAAACTTAATATTTTACTTAAAAAGAATATTTAAACCATATAAACAGAAAAAACCAGAAGTGGTTCAAGTGGTGGTAGCTAGCTTTGATTAAAAGAAGATTAGGGACAGTACCCAGGCCCTGAGTTCAAGCCCAGAACTGGCAAAAAAGAAAAAGAAAAAAAAACTACCATCCAGCCTGCTTTGTGTATAGCTGAAGAATGTAAGTAAGTATACACACAGACCCCTGCACACCCTGCACATTGTAGCACTGTTCCTAATAAAGAGCCTAGCTACAGGAATCAGCTTAGGTGCCTGTTTGACTGAATGGGCAAAAAATATAGTTTTACAAAGGAGCACTATTCAACCATGAAGAAGAATGAAGTTGCCATTTCCAAAATGAATGGAATCAGAAGATCAGCACTTTAAGGGAAATAAGCCAGACTGAGAAAGATTGATTACATGTTATTTCTCATATTCAGATTCTAGACCTTTAGAAAAAAATTACATGATGGAAGTAGAGTTGTTGCGCAAGTAGCAGAACATCAGGTTTGAACAAAAAAGCTCAGGGTCAGCACCAGTACACACACACACCAAAACCACACACACACACAAACCAAAACCACACACACACACACACACACACACACACACACCATACACACACACACACACACACACACACACACACACACCAACCCAAGAAGAGCTAGCAAGCACAAGGTCTTGACTTCAAATTCCAGTACTGTCAAAACAAAAAACAACACACACACACACACACACTGTCAAAACAAAAAACACACACACACACACACACACCACACACACACACACACACACTGTCAAAACAAAAAACACACACACACACACACACACCCCAAAACTGGAATCTAAAAGTAACTGGCAGAAGCAAAAGGGGAGTGACGAATAAAGGGTAAATGTGATTGAAATATAGCTAGTGATGTAGTTAATAGTAATATTAATTTCAAAATAGTAGATGACTTTACATGTTTTTATCACAAAGAAATGATATTTAAACTGATATGAAAGTTAACATGAATTCTACAATGTATATTTTTATGTATCACATACCATATATGTTCAATTATTTATCAACAAATAAGTAAATGGAAAAAAAAGAATATTTAAGATTCTTTGATACATAGACACAATATCCTCCAGAGATATTTACTGGTTGTACTTTTTTTAGTTTGAGCACTTTTAAGTTAATCATGTCTGCCCTCTTTGGTATTTATTGACATTTCCCTCCCTCCCTTCCTCCCTACCTCCCTCCCTTCCTTCCTTCCTTCCTTCCTTCCTTCCTTCCTTCCTTCCTTCCTTCCTTCCTTCCTTC
>NW_012267315.1:2349871-2353478 GCF_000151885.1 Dipodomys ordii
CTTCCTTCCTTCCTTCCTTCCTTCCTTCCTTCCTTCCTTCCTTCCTTCCTACCTTCTTTCTTTCCCCCTCTCCTCTCCCCAACCCCCTATTGTAGGGCTTGCACTGAGGGCCTGGCCCTGAGCCTCTTTGTGCTCAAGGTTAGTGCTCTGCCAGTTGAGCGATACCACTTCTGGTTTTTGGATGGTTAATTGGAGATAAGAGTCTCATGGGAGCTTTTCTGCCTGGGTTGGCTTCAAACTGTGATCCTCAGATCTCAACCTCCTGAGTAGCTAGGATTATAGGCATGAGCCATTGGTGCCGGCTGTATTTAAAAATTACTATAAATTTATGTTAGTGTTTTGAGGACCGGAAGATTAAATTCAGGGCCTTGTACATGCATGAGCTTATACCTGCCCCTTACTTCCTTTTTATTTCTTTTATTTTGAGATGGGTCTCAGTCAATTGCCAAGTTGGTCTTGAGCTTGTGATCTTCCTATAGTTGAGATTACAGTATGCACTTCCATACCTCTCCCTTTCTACTTTCCTTTTCTCCCCCTCTCCATCTCCCTCTGTCTCTCCTTGCCCCTTTCCTTCTACCTCAGAGTTTAACTCAGGGCCTCTTTCACTTGACTTTTTTTACAAGCTATGGAAGCATTTTTTAAATTTTATTTTATTAAGTTGCACAAAGGTTTAAGTATGACACATCTTGATCAATGTCATCTCTTCCATAATGGCTTTTTTTAAGAAATTTGAGTGGTTTTAGTCTTTCTGTACTTATCTTTTATCTTTTCCTTTCCTTTTCCCTCCTTTTTCTTTTTGAAACAGGATCTTACTGTGTGGCCCAGGGTGACCTCAAACTCTTGGGTGCAAGCTACCTTCCTGATTCAGCTTCCTAAGTAGCTGGGACTAATGGCTTAAAAAAAAATATGTGTAACAGAAATTTTTGCCTATTGATTGCCTTATGACCAGCTGTTTTATCTTGGGTCACTGTTCCCTGTTCTGGCCTCTTCTACAAAATAGAGCTGATTTCTCCAGCTGCACTTCACCCTGAGAGGGCTTTTAATGTTTCTTCTCATATATCAGCTCCCTGGTTTTCTTTTTTCTGAAGAGTAGGCAGGTGGTGGTAAGAGTGGGTGGCAAGAAACATGTCTTAGAAGTTTTCTTTTCCCTCCAGCACTACCAGCCTGCTATGGGATGGATGACGAAGAAGAGAATCACTATGTCTCACGGCTCAGGGAAGTCTACTGCAGCTGTGACAGCACTGGCACAGGCTTTCTGGACCGGGAGGAGCTGACCCAACTCTGCCATAAGCTTCACCTAGAAGAGCAGCTGCCGGCACTCCTGCAGACTCTTCTTGGAGATGACCACTTTGCCAGGGTGGGTGTGGATTCTTTTTGTTGTTATTGTTGTGGTTGTGGTGGTTGTTTTTTGTCAGTCGTGGGGCTTGAACTCTGGGTCTGGGTATTGTCCCTGAGCCTCTTCAGCTCAAGGAGAGCACTCTACCACTTGAGCCACAGCACCACTTCCAGTTTTCTGGTGGTTAATTGGAGATAAGAGTCTCATGAACTTTCCTTCCTGGGCTGGCTTTGAACTGTGACCCTCAGATCTCAGCCTCCTGAGTAGCTAGGGTTACAGGTGTGAGTCATAGATTCCCAGCTGGTATGGATTCTTTGTATGAAGAAGAGAACACAAAGCTCTCTAGTTGGTTCTCATGGTACTTGCAAACTTCGGCTGAAAAAAGACACTTGTCAAGGGAATGTTATTAGCAAATGCAATGGTGTTTCCTTCTGTGGGAATCCTGTATGGTAGAAGGACTTTTTAATTTTTTTTTGAGTATTTTTCAAAATAGGTGGTTGAACAAAGAAGTTTCAACATATCTGTTTATGAAGATAATGCATCTTGACTAATGTTGCCATGTCATCCCCCCCCCATTTCTCCTAACCCTGTATAGAATGCTTTTTGTTTTTTTTTTAAAGATTACTTTCTTTTCTTGTTTTTTTTTTTTTTTGCAATGTAGTAACTTTCATGAATTTGCACTAAAACAAACAGAAAGATGTTTTAGTGGTTTGTTGCTGGGATAGGGTAGGGTAAAGGTTTGTTTTTATATGAGTGGGTAGCCTGGTTACAAACACACTGGATTGGATCTAAGAATAGTGCATATGCTGGTAAGTCATTCAGAGATAACGTGATGATAGATTATCTTAGAACATTTTTACAGCTTGAAATTCAGCAAGCATTGGAAAAAACAAGCGCAAAACTATGCTTGCAGGAATGAAGGATACCATATCTAAGGTGCTACTAATTTCAACTGGGCCAGATAGAACATTTGAGGGAAAATTCAAAAGTGGTAGTCTGGATTATAGACTATATCTACTTTCATAAACTAGACACTGGAAAGCAGCCCTTCCCCAATGACAGAGTTACTCTTTCAATTTCTTTGCAAAATTTTGGAGTCATGTTCTGCCCCTAACCCTAAACCTAACACCTGCTGGTGATATTGTGGCCTAATGACCTTTACATTTATTTATTTATTTATTTTTCGGTGTGGCATTGATGACAACATAAAGACTGTAGTCTGTGCTCCAGTGTGATCATACCTGTATAATCACCCTGTATTCTTCCTCATATCCCTGTTTGGTCCCCTAATCAACTGAGATTGACCACTCATCCTTCTGACACTGACCTTATAGGTCTGTTTTGCCTGTTTCTGAACCTTATGTAAATAAGGAAAGATACAATATTTACTCAGTAATACTCTTTTTTGGCTTTTTCTATTCAATATTATCTTCCTATGACACATTCACATTGTTGTATCTTGTTCTTCTTGTTGTATTTTGTTCTTATTTCATAGACATGTATGATTGTTTAAATGTGTAGCAGAGTCATTTCTCCTCTCTTAGAAGAATAAATAAGCTGAGTGCCAGTGGATCATGTTTGTAATCCTAGCTACTTGGAGACTGAGATCTGAAGATTGAAGTTTGAAGTCAGCCTGACCAGACAAATTGAAGAGACTCCTATCTTCAATTAACCAATAAAAAACCAGAAGTAGATGTGTGGCCCAAGTGATGAGAGCCTTAAATAAAAAAAACAAGCAAGAGCACAAGGCTTCGAGTTTAAGCCCCCATACTGGCACTAACAACAAAAAGGCATTACTATTATAATATCATAATTTATAAGTTGTAAATTAGTATTAGTCATAAATAAGTTATAAATTATTATAAGTTATAAATTATCCTAATAAAAAGTTATAGTTGATTCTGAGACATCCCAGACTAAATAAAAGAGTTTAGCACCAATATATGAAAGAAAAATGAACCTCTAATATATGTCTTTAAATAGTTGGAAAATTATCCCACACGAAAAGTCTCAAATGCAGTGCAAAACAAAAATTGAAAAACATAACTGGAGGTGTGGCTCAAGCATTACAACATCTTCCTAGATTTAAACCTTGGGTTGAAACCTCAGCACAACAGAGAGAGCGTTATAAATATATGGATAATTTTAAATGAACATTAACTACACAAACATTCTGTGAGGAGGGGCTGGGAAGGTGGCTCAGTGGTAGAGCGCTTGCCTTGCATGCCTGAGGCCCTGGGTTCGATTCCTCAGCACCACATAAGCAAAAAG
>NW_012267315.1:2354903-2382713 GCF_000151885.1 Dipodomys ordii
ATTGGAGATAAGAGTCTCAGGGACTTTGCTGCCTTGGCTGGCTTTGGTTCTCAGAGTTCATCTTCTGAGTAGCTAGAATTACAGGAATGAACCACCAGTGCCTGGGTCTTAATATTCTATATTAGCATTGATTATTATCACAAGGGGATCTCATTTTTGACATGTACACATATACATACAATGTACCTTGATTTGACTTATACTCTCCTTCATCTGCCTTCTTCCTCCCCATACCCGTCTCAAATAGCTTTATCATTCCATTTTCAAATGTGTACATAAAGTATTTTGACCATATTCATCCTCTCCGTTTGCTCTCTCCCCTTCTACTAATACCCTTACCCCAGGCAAGAGGGCTTTTATTTCTTGATGGGGTAGTGATACCATGGTATTTGCTCTGAGTGTATTGTTAAATGGTTATCAAATTTCTTTGTATTATGTATCTCTCTCCCTCCTAACTTCTCCTTTTCCCTTTATCCGTACCTCCTTTTTCTTTCCCTTCCCTCCCCTTTCCTTCCTTTATATTTTTATATTTTTAAAAATAAAATTTGAGCCAGGCATTGGTGGCTCAAGCCTGTAGTCTTAGCTACTCAGGATGCTGAGAGAGGAGTATCACAGTTCAAAGCCAGCTTGGGCAGGAAAGTCTGTTAGACTCTAATTTCCCAATAATCTACCAGAAAACTGGAAGTGGTGCTGTGGCTCAAGTGGTAGAGTGCTCGCCTTGAGCTGAAGAGCAGAGGGACAGTGCCCAGGCCCAGTTCAAGCCTACGACTCACAAAAATAAAAATAAATAAAAATAAAAATAAAATTTGTCATTTAGCTGGGTCTCAAGCTCCTTACTTTAGGGAATCCCTCCAAGTAGCTAGAGATTATAAGCACATGCGACTGATTTGCCTTTTCAAAGTTGTTAGCAGTGCTTATTTGGTAGTGGGATGATGGTTCACTTTTACCTTTTTTTTATTATGTTCTTCTATTATAAGTAATCTTCTGTAGGTATTTGAATGTTGTTAATCTAAAAGGCAACAGGTGTTGCTGTTTGACAAAAAAATCCAGAAGCAATCATATTAAATGTAGATCTTTTGAAAGTGCCCCTGTCCTTTCTTTACTCCATTTCATACAGGTTAACTTTGAGGAATTTAAGGAAGGTTTTGTGGCTGTGTTGTCTTCAAATGCTGGTGTTAGCTCCTCAGATGAAGGAAGCAGTTCTTTGGAATCAGGTAAGAAGATTTTCTCTTATCAACTTTAGGTTTTTACTTACTTGTTGCCTTTCAGAATAACCTAGCCATTCTGGAAAGTAAATTCTAACCTTATTGCCATCACTACCAAGCTCTGTAGACTTGGATTTTTCTCCCTTTATTTCCTTCTTTGTACTCAGGGTCACAAAGTGGCCTGTTTTGCCTGCCACAGAAGGCTGGTGACAAGACCAGTGTAGAAGAGGGAACACTCAGCTAAGAGGAAGTCAGTGCTTCTGATGTGCAGCCAACCCTGGCCTCTGATTGCTTTTTTACTCAATGCTAGTGCTCTACACTTGAGCCACAGCTTTACTTTTGGCTCTTTTAGTGTTAACTGGAGATAAGAGTCTCACAGACTTTCCTGCTCACGATGGCATTGAACTGATCTCAACCTCTTGAGTAGTTAGTGTGAACTACTGGTGCCTGGCTGCTTTTTCTTTTCTTTTCTTTTTTTTTTAAATTAGTTTATTGTCAAGGTGATGTACAGAGGGATTATAGTTACATATGTAAGGTAGTGAGTACTTTTCTTGTCAAGCTTGTTATTTTTAGAATCCAAAATATTTTCTCAACTAAATGATCCTGTGATTTGGCTGAGCTCAGGTTAGTGCTAAGAGCTCCTCCTTCTGTCCATTTCCAAATACCTGTTCACTTCTCCAAGGGTTGACCATATGCTGGAGAGCCTGTGGCCACAGATACGCATGTAGAGTCAGTCAGTGCCACTTGCACCCTGTAAGGCTGAATTTGGCTCAGTGTCCCCCCTACCCCCGCTCCCGCCCAATCCTTCTCATCTTACTTGCCCACTCTACATGTCTCAGGTCTAACTCTTTTTTTTTTTTTTTGTCAGTTGTGGGGGTTGTGTAGGCTTGGGCGCTATCTTCAGCTCTTCAGCTCAAGGTGAGAGCTCTACCACCTGAGCCACAGCGCCACTTCCGATTTTCTGGTTTATTGGAGATAAGAGTCTCATGGACTTTCCTGCCCAGGCTGGCTTTGAACCATGATACTCAGCTCTCAGCCTCCTGAGTAGCTAGGATTACAGGCATGAGCCACCAGCGCCCAGCAATGTCTAACTCTTGTTCATTGTGCCTCATCCTGTCCTTGCCTCTCAATACTGATGTAGGACTCTGACTTACTCTGTCCTTAGGTGCTGCTTGTCTTCAGGGCTCTATTCATATCATCTTCTGGATTTCCAAAAGTTTTGCTTGTTTCCCCTACCTGTGACCAGAAAAATGTGCTTTGTATTCTCCAGGGGTGACTATGCTCAGGGTTGTAAAGAGTATCTCTATTCCTTTATCATCTTCCCTCCTTTTGTTGAAGGCTGCTATTGAACATATAGCTAAATGTATTTGCTTTTGGGGTACTTTTCCAGTAGTAAGTACACACAGAGAAGGCATATAATTGTGCAGGATTTTGGTCAAAAAGTGTGCCAACCATGAAGACTTCTCTGAGATATTTTGGGGTCTCTTCCTCAGGTGCCCTTGAGGGATGAGATGAGGGACTGGTTGGGGACATAGTGAATGACTCTGAGCCCAGATGACTTATGGTGCTTCCCACTCCACAGGGACTGACCCTGTGATTATGTGGGGACTGAAAAGCTGTCCATTCATTGTTGTTATGACCCTCTTCTCCAAGTAACATTTACTGAATAAAGAGAGGTTTTTCCTCCATTGCTTTGGTAAGAGCATTAGGGTGTATTATGAAAAGAACAGATGTATTTTCAGGCAGCTATTATTCTAAGGGAAGTGCTGGCTGACTGACAGTGAGTATGGTAGTGTAATACCACAATATGATATCAGTGTGGGGCCTAATTATGGGCAAGAGGGATGCTGAAGAAGGGCCAGTGGCTAGAAGGAAATCCAGCCTGGGAAACAGAAACAGGCATTTGCGGCATCTCCAGGTATGTAGGTGCTTGGCTGACCTCCAGGATGGGACCATAGGCAGCTAGCATGAAAGCCATGAAAGTTTGGTAGTCTAAGGGTTGTGAACACCCTTGAGTTCCATTTACCTAATTGTCTATACCATGCATCCTACTATCTGTGGCAGGGATTCCGTCTTCCTTTGTTACCTCAGGGTACCTTCTCAGGATATAAAGAAGTGAAAAGGACACTTTCTCTCCTATCACCAACCACTGTGAGCTGCTGTGGCTCAAGTGGTAGAGCTCTCACCTTGAGCTGAAGAGTGCAGGGACAGTGCCCTATCCCAGAGTTCAAGCCCCATGACTGACAAGAAAGAAAGGAAGGAAGGAAGAAAGAAAGAAAGAAAGAAAGATAGAAAGAAAGAAAGGAAGGAAGAAAGGAAGGAAGAAAGACAGAAAGAAATATAGAGACCAACATAATCGCTTGTTTCTGTCCTAGCCCCTCATACCTGCCACAGGATTGTGGAGAAGCAGATGTCTATTTCTTCAGCCCTATTTGAATAAAGTCTTACCTAAGGCATATAGTTGTGAGAAGAGTCATCAGGTCTCTGGAGCTATGTAATCTTGGCTTTTTAGAAGGTTTATTTCTTTTACATAAAAGGTACATTGTATAGTAGTCTTTCATTTCATAAACAAAACAAACTTTGCTTGAAAAATTGCAAACAGTACCTGGAGTTTAGTGAAAAGGCTACTTCTGCCTGCCCTGCCTCTGTTTCACCCAGACAATAGAACAGCCACTATTAACCATTTACATTTCTGTGTACACAACAGTGCATCTGTAAGTCACACTATCTGGTCTATAGCTTCTTAGGGTGTCTTGTTAACATACAGGGCCCACTTCATGGGCTCTCTTCTATACCTGTATCTCCTGATCTCTTCTTAGCTGCCTCTTGTGCTGTCCCACCAAAGTATGTGAATGGCTCTAAGTGGTATGGTCGTCGGAGCCAACCTGAGCTATGGGACTCTGTCACTGAAGCCAAATATTCTGGAGCAGAACAGCAAGCCAAAGCCAGTCAGAAGCAGCAGCTCCGGCGTTCTGCATCTCTGGAAAGTGTGGAGGTAAGTCAGCCATCACATCCTATCCCAGGTTGCCCAATATTGGAGAAATAATTTTGAATTTAACACTGTCCATCATTTGCCACAATCACAGAGGATGTGGGAAGGTTGACCACTTTTCCAGGCATCTTAAGTTGCTAGCCTGGGTTCACAATGTGAATGTATTTCATTTAAAATTATCCTGTGTTTGATTGTCTAATCCTGACCACCGACACTCTTCTTCGGACTTGGAGCAGTGGAGAATTTATGCTTATATCCTTTGGTTCTTTTCTTCCTCACTACCAACATGTTTCCTTTCATTGCAAGAAGCCAATTTTTTTGGCTGTTTATTTATTATTATTAAGTAGTTGTACAAAGGAGTTACAGTTTCTTAAGTCAGGTTGAGAGTACAGTGCTTCTTGGGCAGTGTCACCCTTTCTATTGTTCTCCCCCATTTTCCCCCTCCCATCTCTACTCTTGAGTTCCATAGTTCATTTTTTACATAATGTACATTGGCTACAATGACTACATTTGCTCACCCTTCTTACTTCCATGCATATGTCAAGAAGCCAATTTTTATGGCTTTGCAAGAGAAATGTTAATATGCTAAGGGATACAAGAGGAAATATGTTTTTGATGCAGCCCTCAAGGTTCGGAAAGTGGTTGTATCAAATCTATCATTCCACCTGCCTCAAAATATACCAAGGTTCATATACTTTGAACCTGGCAGATTTGAGCTAGATTCCTCCTTGGAGCCTTAAGAATTGATGCATTCTCCTGCCTGCCTTGGGCCATTCACTATTGATGTCTGGGGTCCAGTTGCCATAGTTTCGCATGCTTCCTGTAAAGAAATATATCCATGATACAGGCCTACAGCTTTTGAGATATTCATAGACTCATTAGACCTGTAAAGGATTCTCGAAAGTTCTTAGTGATGGGCTGGGAAGGTGGCTAAGTGAGAGAATGCTTGCCTTGCATGCATGAGGCCCTGGGTTCGATCCTTAGTACCACATTAGCAGAAAAAGCCAGAAGTGGTGCTATGACAAGTGGTAGAGGGTTAGCCTTGAGCTGAGGAGCTGAGATACAGCACCCAGACCCAGAGTTCAGGCCCCAGGACTGACAAAAAGAAAAGTTCTTAGTGGTTAATGTCAGTGATGGGAATTTCTGACAGATAGGGCCATATTAGGAAGTTATCTTTAGTGAGATCTTCAAGGTCTAAAGTGTTCAATACATTTTGAACATTTGGTGAGCCAAAGAGGAAGAATGTTCTTTTGGGGCCTGCTGTATGTGAGCAACGCCAACAAATCCAGGGCCTCCTTTTTTAATTCTCTTACTAGCTTTGGGCCTCAGATGCAGAGGGCTGAGTGGATCTGTCTTCCTCTGGGCGCATGATGCTTCACCTCCATTGTGCCACTGTACTATGTCATCTTTGACCCTCAAAATATGGACACAGGGATTGGAATTGCCAGTTGAGTTGAATGCATGTGGAAAATAGGATAGAGTATTGCCAGCTTGAATTTTGGCCCTAGACATTTAATGCCAGCTTTGAAGGCACTCCAGAATTAGTTGTGAGAACATAGAAATCTTGGTCAGAAGCAGACTTTGACTCTGGCCTACTTTCTTGGCCACTGGAGCATAAGGGTTTGACTTAAGTCTTGTGTTCTCAATGGCTCTGTCTGTTTTACTATTATATGCAAGCTTACAAAGGCCACCAAGGTTCCATGCTTGCTATACAGTGTACATCTCTACAGCCCTTGTTGGAGGAGAGAGCACAGAGTCTTCTCTCACCTTCTGTTTACTGACCTGAAATACATGATAAGGGTCAGTGCAGAGGACCATGATTTCACAAGATTCATTGGATTAGGGGTGGGGGAGGTATCCTATGACTGGAATATTGACCAGCTCCTGTCAAGTGCTGGCTTTTGAAGCTAGTAATACTGCTTCATGCTAATGTTGGGAGCCCAGTTTTCTTCTGTTAGGGTGTGAAGTTTTTACTGTGTTTTCAATGTGAACTCCTAATAGCTTAGGTTCATGTTAAGGAGTGTGCAGAAAGAAATACATGCCCTTCCCATATTTGAGTCCTGTGCTTCTGAGAGGCATTGATCCATGTGGCATAATACATGCTGCTCAGTGGGGACCATACCTTGTGGGATCTCATTGTAGGGTTGCCAGCCTGGAGTGCATCTTTGGTTGTTCCTCTCCTACCTAAAATGTCCTATTCTGCATGTCCCTGGTGGTCTGCACAAATCAATTCTCATTGAAGGATTCATATTCTTCTATTTATGTTTTCTTCAGAGCCTCAAGTCAGATGAAGAAACTGATAGTGCCAAAGAACCTCAGAATGAATTATTTGAAGCACAAGGTAATGCTGTAGCCAATGTTTGACTAGTGGTTTGATAGCTCAGAGTCTGGAGTCATTAGACAGGGTACAGCCACAAGAATAATTTCTTTATAAATGAATGTCACAGGTGATGTCTCCAATAGACCCACTACACACAGTACTATGGCAATCACCTGAAGCAGTCATGGCACCCACTAGGGACCTGTCTCTTCTCCCATTAGAGTATAAGACAGGATCCTGGTCTTAAAAACTTGATGTAGCAACCAAAGACCAGCAGCTAGAACAAGGCATGAACCACCAAAAAACACTGCATGGTTGGAAAAAGGACAGTTTAACTTTTGGCATTGCTATGTCCCTGTGATCCAGGGCTGGAAATGGAAGTGAGGTGAATAGCCATGATCAAAATGGGAAGTCCATCCACATTTTCTGAGGTGTCATATGTCTTACATGTAGTTGTGGGATATATAACATAAAAATTTGTTTCTGAGCCGGGTGCCCGTGGCTCACACCTGTAATCCTAGCTACTCAGGAGGCTGAGATCTGAGGATCACAGTTCAAAGCCAGCCTGGGCAGGAAAGTCCGTGAAACTCATATCTCCAATAAACCACTAGAAAACCTGAAGTGGCACTGTGGCTCAAGCGGTAGGGCCCTCGCCTTGAGCTGAAGAGCACAGGGACAGCGCCCAAGCCCAGAGTTCAAGCTGCACGACCAACCAAAAAAAAAAAAAAATTGTTTCTGATCAGGCAAAAAAAAAATTCAGGGAGTCTAGAGGCAGGGGATTTCCTTTCTCATTTGACTTACCTTGTAATACTGTATACTTCTGTGATTGAAAAAAATGTTTTTAAAAAGATGCTACTTAATTTCCACCTGGTCTAGGCAGAGTATAACTGTGGAAACAAGACCCGTATGTGTGGCAAAAGACCATAGATGGTATAGAACTGTGTGCTATATTAGTGAGAAAAGATCGTCAACAACATTGGTGTAAGAGGAGTGTATAGTTACGATGTTGAGCCCTGAGGAACCTGTCCACCGCTGGCAATAGGCTCAAAGCAGCCAGAACCACTTTCCTGACTGCACAGCCTGAGGCTCAGAGGTGAAGGTCTTGCTGAGATTGGGATCAAGAGTGATACTCATTTTAGCCACAAAGTCCACATGTTTTATAGTACTGGTGCAGAGCTTCTCTGAGGAAGAGGGTGGAGTGCTTAGGCAATGATTGGAGCTGACAAGACTTAGAATGGACTCTGTGATGTCCAAGGTCTCTACTGAGAAGCATGAAGGCCGAGTTTGAAGTCATGTGAGATGTCAGCGGTCACTCACGTGTGTGACTAGGGTCTTAGATGAGGTCTGCCTTGGAGTAGCCTCTCAGCATGGCTGGACTTTCTCATAGCATAACATCTCGGAGCCCCACAAGCAAAGCTGAGTTAGCCTCATGGATAGCATCTGTTCTGCATGTTCTGTTTGTGGAAGTTGTCACAAAGCTGCATGCACTGGAAAAGTACCACAGACTCCACTTACTGATGGGTAGTATCAAAGATTTTGAGGTCTTGTGTTTAAATTGCCTCATAGGAAAAGTTGAAAACATATAGACATTTCAGAAGAAGGGAAGAGTTCTAACATGAAGGTATTAATGTACTTCACTAACCAGAAAAACTGGAGGTATCAGTAGACTTCTGGGGAGGAAACTGAGTCCTTAAAGCCAGATCTGGGCAGCCTGGGATGTAAGGGTAAGCGGTCTTTGAAGAGGGTAGTAATGGGAGAAAATGATGCTTTAGAGTGTGGGGCTTCAGCAAAGGATGAGTCTGATGCTGGTTGAATATGGAAGGGGGCCTTTTCAGACACCTCTAGTTGGGTGAGGACCTAAGAGACACATTATATATTTATTGGGCTTTTACTCTGAATCCTTCTTGCTTCAGGCCAGCTGCAAAACTGGGGTTCTGAGGTCTTTGGAATCCCTCGGAAGTCCTGCAATCTCTCCAACACACCTGAGAATCAAGTCCGGGAAATCTGGGAAGAGCTGGGGGTTGGCAGCAGTGGTCATCTGAATGAGCAGGAGCTGGCTGTGGTCTGCCAGAGCATTGGGCTTCATGGACTTGAGAAAGAGGTGAGGGGTCCAGGTAGACCAGATGGTGATTTACTCTCTACAGTGGTCCCAGTTTACTTGTGTCTGGACTATCACTTCACCCTTCAGACTCCTAACTCAGATCTGTTACTTTCTAGTCTACAATTATACTCTCAGTGCTTCTGTCCAAGACACTTTTGAGAGTCTATCTCTACCTAGTATCACAAACTTCTCTCAAGCATATTGGGCAGTATACCTTCATAATTTTTTCTCTGGCTGCAGTAATTACCCTTTCCCCTTCTCTGCATGCATCAGTTCCACCTCTCAGCTTTCCTGGGTCCCCCAGCAGTCATTGTACCCATGTTCTTCAGTGGGAATAGGCAAGGCAGCAGCTGTGATATGGTGGGTACCAATTTGCCACATTTGTTCTTAACCTGATGCCCTTGCAGGACTACAAATGACATTTTCTGTGTACATCAGCTTAATGTCCAGCAAGTTCCTATCCCCATGCGACATGGATATCTGTGGAATTAGAAAGTTCAGATGCTTCTCACTCACAGTGGGCACATAGGTCTCAACCCAAAACCTAAGTAGACAGTCTTAGATAATCTTAATTTTGGGTAAAAACAAACAGACTGCCCTATTTAGGCACTTAGAGCCAAAGGCAGGAAGGTTGATAACCTTCCAGGCCTGAAGGCTGATGAATTTTTTCTAGGAACTTGAGGATCTGTTCAACAAACTGGATCAAGATGGTGATGGCAGAGTGAGTCTTGAAGAATTCCAACTTGGCCTGTTTAGTCATGAACCTGCTTCACTTCCAGAATCTTCAACTCCGATCAAACCAAGCAGGCCTTGGTCTCATTACCAGGTAAAATAGAGCAATTAAATGTTGAACCCTATAATACCTGCCATTCCTGACACTGCGTGAATTAACTGATCTGTCAGTGTCACGAGAGGAAGATAAT
Organism: Dipodomys ordii; assembly: GCF_000151885.1. Classification (NCBI taxonomy): domain Eukaryota; kingdom Metazoa; phylum Chordata; class Mammalia; order Rodentia; family Heteromyidae; genus Dipodomys; species Dipodomys ordii. The sequence goes on from NW_012267315.1 coordinate 2,364,445, forward strand.
CAACTTCTCTGAGTTCCAAGGTCATGCATAGAATGAGGACAGCTCAGACTTCAGGGCTTCCAGAGGATAATGCACAATGTGTGGGACATGACAATCCGTCAGTGTGTCCTCACAGATATGGAATATATAGAAATACTTTTCAGTGAAACCATTCCCTCCTTTCTTCCTCATTGTAAAGTGAGGATGTTGCTGACACCTTCTTTCGTAGCTTATCTCAGATTAGTTCTCAGGGTGCCTTAATTGTGTGCTGCACTTCTTGCAGTCTTGATTTTTTTATCTCACCCAGGTGGTACATCTCTATGACAACAGACTATAGGCCATTACTATCCCTCCCCTCAATACTGGGATTTGAATTCACTTTTCATTTGCTAAGCAGGCACTCTGCCACTTGAGCCACACCCTTAGCACTTTTTTTTCTATAGTTCTTTCTCTGGTAGGGTCTCATATTTTCATCCAAAGCCCACCTTGGACTGCAGACCTACCTGTGGTCTGTCATGAAGCTCTAGGCACAGGCATGTACAACCATACCTAGCTTATTGAATAATACTGGATTTTGCTAACATTTTGTCCAGGCTGACTGGATAAATTGCATTCCTCCTAATCTTTGCCTCTCAAGCAGCTGGAGATGTGCCAATTAGTGGCTTTGTTTAGTGGCTTCTGGTCTGGCACTTCGTTGCCCTCAGCACCAGGATTGCTCCGGGGACAGAGCACAGGATGTGTCCGCTGGTAGATATGGTGTGGAACAACTAGTACTGTCCTCTACTGGAGTATGTTCATCTGAGAGCCGAAATTTCTGTCTAAAATAATGAGAATGGGTGAGAAACTAGAGTCAGGGCTTGGGTTTCATCTCCAGTTCTTTAAAAAAAAAAAAAAAAGTAAAAAAGATAGGAGTTCTGCCAAGTTGTGCTTGGTATTGGTCAAGCTGGAGGTTTCCTCTTGAGTGAAGGCACCTTGTTCCCTGTGCTTTGATGCCTCTGTTGGTTCGTGAAATGTGTCCTCAGTGACTGAAATAGAGGGGTCAGCAGCTGCACCTGAGCCAGGTTGGCACATGAGGAAGACTGTGGGTTCCAAATGCATCTCAGCAATGAACTTCTTACTTGGTGACCTTATCTCCTGCATAGGTCACCCAATCTGGAATGTGCAGGAAGCTGTAGCCCCCTCATGAACAATTCAGGTCCTATCCCTTCCCTTCCATGTTGAGTTTCTTCCATCCTTCTGGGCACTGTGGACTCTGAGCTGTTTTTTCTTACTACCTTGTACTCTACACACACAGCCCATACACAGCTGCATAATGTGCCTATACCACTGTATACCCATAGACATCTATATGTATATACTCACCATGTACATACACACCCACTTAATTGTGTACCATTGTATACACACTGTACACATGTATACTTGCAGCATATACATATTCCCCATAAGCCTATATTTATTGTACATGTACCATTTCCACATATGTACCCCCGTGCCCCTTCCCCCACCCACACATACACTATGTTCACACACACAGCCAGACTGGGACAAGGGAAGGTTGACTTTATTCTGTAGGGTGTAGAGCACAGAGTTCCTACCTTTCTGATGCCTCCTGTCTCAGAACATCTTCACTGTTGTTTTGGGGTACCAGCTGGGGTGCCAGAATGGCATGGTGGTCTGCTAAGCTGGAGGGTTGAGAATTCAGTGTCTCTGTTGGCATGTTGTGACTTGGATGGCCTCATGGAGGCAAACCTCAAATAGATTTGCCTCAGCACTACTCTTCTCTTGACACTAGAGTTAGGAGAGAACATTTGGGGACTTCCCTGGATCTCTCAGTAGACAGGGATAGTGAAGCATCCACATAGCTCAGCAAGCGCTCATTTCTAAGGGACTGGGTAGAAAGATGGGGATACAGCAAGAACAGGTGGTGAGACACAAAAAAGGCTCAATCTGTAGTGAGCTCTGCTTAGGAGATGTTGATGCTGTAAGGAAGGACAGGATAGTAAGGACTGGGAAATGGCTGCAGGTGTTTTGGGGCGTCTAAGGAAAGGACACGACACACTGGGGAAAAGAACAGACTGGTAAGTGATGGAGATAGGATTTCAGGTGACAGGACAGGCTTGGAATACTGGGAAGAGCAAGAAGACCCTAGAGCTGGTGCCTGGAGAGGAGGGCTGACGCAGAGGTCATGTATGTGTGCATGGACATGGGCAGTGTTTCTGGGTGTGGTGGGAACGTGGAGATTCTGAGCACAGATGCCTAGTATATAAGAAATTCTGCCACCCTCTGTCTTGTGATCCCAGACAACAGAGTCTGTTGGTGAGCCATCTACTTGGGATAGAAAAACAGTGGGAAATAATTCTTGCCCTTTGGATTTTTTTTTGTTGTTGTTGGTAGTGGTCATGGGGCCTTGAACTCTGGGCTTGAACGCTATCCCTCAACTCTTCAGCTCAAAGCCAGTGCTCTACCACTTCAGTCACTGCACCATTTCCAGTTTTATGTGTGGTTTATTGGAGATAAGAGTCTCATGGACTTTCCTGTCTGGGATGGCTTTGAACTGTAATCTGCAGATATCAACCTCCTGAGTAGCTAGAATTACAGGTGTGAGCCATCTGTGCCTGGCTTTGGATTTTTATATTACTAAAACTTTTTAGGTAGCTTTCTGTCTGAGAGACTTGTTGGCCTGTGTTACAAACCTGAGCAGGGCTCAGACATGAGCTGTGACAGTGAGTTCTGGGGAAATGTGGGATCCTGCATGGGCCGTTCTACCTCTTCATTTAAAAAAATATTGCTATTATAAAGGTGATGTACAGAGGGGTTACAGTTACATAAAATAGGTAAAGAGTACATTTCTCATTGGACAATGTCACCCCTTCTCTTGTTCTCTCTCAGTTTTTCCCTCCTACCTCTCCCACAAATTGTATAGTTCATTTTCAACAATGTCCAGTGAGTACCACTACTGCCTTTGTTTTCCCTTGGTCCCCCCATTTCTTTTTCTTTTTCTTTTGGTCGGTCACCGGGCTCGAACTCTGGGCCTGGGAGCTGTCCCTCAGCTCTTAAGCTTAAGGCTAGCACTCTACCAATTTAGCCACAGTGCCACTTCTGGCTTTTCTGAGTGGTTTATTGGAGATAAAGAGTCTCACAGACTTTCCTGCCCGGTCTGGCTTTGAACCGTGATCCTCAGATCTCAGCCTCCTGAGTAGCTAGGATTACAGGCATGACCCTCTGGCACCCAGTTGTCCCTCCATTTCTGTACCTCCCCTTGCTCTCCCAAAGACATATAAATGAACAAACAAGACAAAAAGAAAAGAAAAGAAAAACAGCAACAAAGAAAAAAGCTTCTTGTTTCCATTTCCTGGAGTTCATTTCAATAAATATTATTTTGTATGATCAAATGCACACAGGTATTGTACCTTTGTGTTCCTCTCCTAAGAATATCCTTCTTTGGTCTGTGTGTGGATGCCTAGAGTGCTGTATAATTTATCATGCCTCAGTATATCTTAGATCTAGCTTCTGCGTATAAGAGAAAACATGTGCCATTCTCTAAGCTTGACTTACCTCACTTAACATGATTTATTCTAGGTTCATCCATTTCTTTGCAAATGACATAATACTATTCTTTCTAATGTATATGTAAAACTCTATTGTAAAATAGGTACCACATTTTTTGATCAACTCATCTATCTGGGCTGTTTCCATAACTTGGCTATTGTGACTAGTGCAGCAATGAACATGGATGCGCAAGTGTCTTTATGATATCCTGGCTTGTGATGTTCTGGGTAGATGCCCTGGAGTGGTATACCTGGGCTCGTATGGAAGATCTATATTTAGTTTTTTGAGGAACCTACAGTCTGCCATCCAGAGTGATTGTACTAGTTTATGTTTGCATCAGCAGTGTAATAGGGTTCCGTCCAGAGTGATTGTACTAGTTTATGTTTGCATCAGCAATGCAACAGGGTACCCATTTCCCCACCACCTTTCCTCACCAACATTTGTCATTAATAGTCATGATGTTGGCCAATCTAAAACTGGGGTAAAATGGAATCTCTATTGTTTTGATTTGCATTTCCTGTATGGCCAGGGACGGTGAGCATTTTCTCCTCTGTTTCTTTGCCATTCTTACCTCTTCTTCTGAGAAGTCTCTCCTTATTGCCTTTAGCTCCATTTAGTGATTGGTTTATTAGCTTTGGGTCAGGTTGATTTCTTGAGCTCCTTGTTTAGGGAGACAGCAACTATCTCTTCATTTTTATGCCCTCTGCCATTTCCTTGCTCAGCTTGAATTTTCCTGACACAACATGCAGCTTTCTGGGCTCTTTTCTTTGTGAGGCAGATGCCTACTAACTCAGAGGAGAGATGTCAAAATCCCTTTGTGGTTCCAATTACATGACAGTGTACTGACCAGAGCCAACAGGCTATTCATACATGAGGCCTCTAGTGCTCAAGAGTCCTCAAGAGAGTGTTGGGGAGGGGATCAGGAGCCCTGTGTATAAATCTCAACTCCATCTTCTGCAGAATTATGTGATCTTGACAAATCCCATGGCGGTGTCCTGCTTCTTTTCTAGGAAAAGAAACAGATGATAATCTCATAGCTGTCCTCTTTCAGGGAGAGTGCTGAGTAGAGGCTTGTGAGGGTAGAAAGTGTGGTAAGCACACTTAAGGATACCTGGGTACTCAGAGTGTATTTCTCAATATGCAGGCCCTGGAGGAGAATGGCTGCCATACCACCACCACCACCTCATCCCTCGTGTCTGTGTGCTCGGGTCTGTGCTTCTTCTCCAGTGTCGATGATGGCAGTGGCTTCGCATTTCCTGAGCAACTTATTGCTGCCTGGGCCCAAGAGGGGATTCAGAATGGCAGAGAGATCTTGAAGGTTTGGAATTCACTACTTACAGCTGTTCTGGTGGGTGGCATGCAGTGGTGGGACTAAACAAGAAAGGGAAAAGTGGAAGCTGTATATTCACCAAGGAAAATGGATGAAGCACCCATGCTACAGACATGGTAGGCTTGTGCTCTGTGCTAAAAATTCATACAGGAGGGCTGGGAATGTGGCTTAGTGGTAGAGTGCTTGCTTAGCCTGCACGAAGCCCTAGGTTCTATTCCTCAGTACCACATGCACAGAAAAAGCTGGAAGTGGCACTGTGGCTCAAGTGATAGAGTGCTAGCCTTGAGCAAAAAAAAGCTTAGGAACAGTGCCCAGGCCCAGAGTTCAAGCCCCAGGACTGGCAAGAAAAAAAATCATATAGGAAAATCTAAGGAAACATTTTTTTCCTTCAAAATTTTTCTATTAAACTATAGGACATTTTTCATTTTAAGATAATAAAACTGAGAAAACAGCTGGGCACTGGTAATTCTAGCTTCTAAGGAGGCCAAGATCTGAGGATTGCAATTCAAAGCCTGCCTAGGCAGAAAACTCTGTGAGACTCTTACCTCTAATTAATCACCAGAAAACCAGAAGTGGTGCTGTGGCATTAAGTGATAAAGTACTAGCCTTGCAGAAAGCTCAGGTAACACCAAGGCCCTGAGTTAAAGTCCCATGACTGACAAAAAAAAAAACCCTGAGAAAACAACAGTCTGAAAAAGTCCATTTGAAGGCAAGTTTTAGCATCCTATTTGTTGTACCACTATTGCTACACCAAGGAGGGAAATCCACAGACTACTGATAAGAAATCTCCTTCTCTATAGTAAGAAGTCTTATTGCTTAGCAAGCCACAATTTTGTCCCAGGAGTCCCCAGGAGTGCTTGTACCAGTGTTTTGAACCCAAGGCCCCTCTCTAGCATAGCTTTCTTATTTGGCTGATGCTCTATCACTTGAGCCACACCTCCAGCCTGGCCTTTTGCTTGTTATTCTAGAGATGGAGTTTTGAGAACTTTTTTTTTCCCAGACTGGCTTTGAGCCTTGATCCTCCTGATCTCAGCTTCCTTAGTAGCTAAGATTACAGGCCTGAGCCACTGGTATATGACAAGGCTGTCTTTCTTTTCTGATTTTACAGATTTTTTTAGAGTTGGCCACAAGGTCAGCCTTCAGGATGTGGATGGAGCTCTGTCTGGGGTTGCCAAGTCAGAGACTGATAGGCACTGGCCTGGTGAGGGCCAACCACCTCCATCTCAAGATTTATTATTTCGTCTCTAAATTTCACCATCCACTGTTAAAAACACACACACACACACACACACACACACACAGGCCAATTTTTGTAAAATATCTGTCGAGAAAGAAAGCTTACCTTTCTTTCCTTCCATTTGTAGAGATCAAGGAGCAGGGTAACAGCTGAAGGTTTGGCAGACTGATATTTTGAGATGGGATTGTATTGCCCAGGCTAGTCTGGAACTCAAGGTACATGCTACCATGCCTGGCTTTATTTTAACTATTGTTTTTTTCTTTTTGTTGGTTGTAGGGCTTGAACTCAGGGCCTAGGTGCTGTCCCTGAGCTTTTTTGCTCAAGACTAGTGCTCTACCACTTTGAGCCACAGCTTTATTTTCGTTTTTCTTGTGGATAATTGGAGATAAAAGTCTCATGAACTTTCCTGCCAGAGCTGGCTTTGAGCTGCGATCCTCAGATCTCAGCCTCCTGAGTAGCTAGGGTTATAGATGTGAGCAAGTAGTGTCCAAAGGCGGTGTGACAAAGCAGTACTTAAGGAAGCACAAAGATAGTCTTAGTCTTCTTGCTTTCTTGGGGCTGAACTCAGTCATTAAGTGCCAGTTTAGGGAATGGGCCATTTAATTGTTCTGAGAGCCAAAAGCTGTGCTGTGGTCACTGAAACTTGGATGTAGGGAGGACAGAAGCAAAGGTGCTCATGGTTCTGAGATCCCCCCTGACTTCTTCCTGACTTGGAGAGGTATCTTGGATGTTGTCCTGGTCAGACCAGTGATGAGGCTCTATCTTGCCTTTTCCATTTCAGAACTTACTCCTTTTATTGCTTTTCCATTGTCAGATAGTATTTTATTTTCCAATTTGTAATTTACTAGTTGCTTCTTTTTTATTTGATTTGACTGAAATAGCAGTAATGATGAATTAAATGTTTCAACACTTGGCAACTACAAGGACCTTCAAGTGTGCAGCCTTAATTCTTACATCAGCCTTGATATGGGTATTTGGCAGTTGGGTGACTAGGGCTCAGAGAGGGTTGGTGGCCTGCCTTGGACACAGGGTGAGTGGCACATCACTGAGGTGTGTGCCATACCACATCAGGGCTCTTTCTGCCATATGACCTCATCAATAATACCTTCTCTGTGGGACCAGCAGTTAGCAGCGCAGGCTGCTGGCCCCACCAAGAGCAATGATGATCACTGCTCACCTGGAAGACCTGTTCCCTGGGAAGAAAGCACCACAGGGAGAGCCTAGACATACAGGTAACACATTATTGGGGTTTCCAGGCTTCTACCTAGGGCTCTCATGCTTCTTACCCGAGCCTGCAACAGAGTCTATGATAGTGATGCTTGTCCTGATGCTGCTCTGTTTTAGTTTTCTTACTTCTCAACATATTATCACTAAATTCTACCCTATTCCACTCTCACCATTTCTTATCGCACAGTTTTGGTGAGGAGTTTGGGAGCAGCTTAATGGGGTAGTCCTCTTTCAGTTCCCCTCAGAGGAGGAGAATTTAGCACCATTCAACATCGTAGTCTTCCAGAGGCCCATCTGAAGTTGTAAGTCTGCTTCCTGGGTGGCAGGTTGATGCCAGCTGTATGCAGGAGGCCTTATTCTTGCCATGAGGGCTGCTTTTAGGACTGGTAGGGTGTTTTAAATGCTTGGCAGCTGCTACCTCAAAGCAAATAACTCAGGAGAGTAGGGTGGAGGCCATGTGTCTTCAGCTTAAGCCTGCACAGCACATGAGTTCCTTCTTAATATTCTTTTGGCCATGGCAATCAGCCATGTTCAGAGTGGAAGGTGGGGGAGGCCTCAGGTGGCCAGGGATATTGGACCATCTTGGAAACTGTCTCTCATACTTGCCACAGTTGTTTTTGTTTTGTAGTAGTAATAGTGGTGGTGGTAGTAGTAGTAGTAGTATGTAATGTATGTATGTGTGTGTGTGTGATGCTGGGAATAAAGCCCACACCTTCATGCATGCTAGGTAAGCGCTCTACCCTTGAAGCCTAGTCCATCAGGGTGGTTTTGATCTTCTTCTTCATCAGGAAGTAATTACTGTAGGGAAAGATGTATTTGTGTCCTAACAGCCCCAGCATCCTGTTATTCCTTGTGCTTTCTCTTCAGGAGCACCCCCAGCTAGGTAGTAGACAGTCAAGTCTCTCTTTTCCTAACACTTGGCAGGAGCTAGACATGCCACTGTGCCTTTTCTCATAGGCTTTTTTTGTTTGTTTGTTTGTTTGAGTCTACTGCTATATACTTGCTATATCACAATATCTCCCCATTTTAAAAATCATTTTCTGCACATCAACTTAAACAAATCAGCATACTTTAACTATTATAGCGTACAGTCATGAACTGAAGTTCTGCATTTGCACATCTGGTGCAAAAATTGCAATTTTTTTTTGTCAGTCATGGGGCCTGAACTCTGGGCCTGGGCACTGTCCCTCAATTCTTCAGTGGTAGGCTGGAGCTCTACCACTTGAGCCACAGCGCCACTTCTGGCTTTTTCTGCTTATGTGGTGCTGAGGAATGGAAACCAGGGCCTCATGCATGCAAGGCAAGCACTCTACCACTGAGCCACCTTCCCAGGGCCCCCCCGTCCCCCTTTCCCAAATTGCAATCTTCTTTTTTTTTATTGGTTGTGGGGCTTGAACTCTGGACTTGGGTGCTGACCCTGCGCTCTTCAGCTCAAGGCAAGTGCTCTACTGCTTGATCCACAGTGCCACTTCCAGTTTCTAGTTGTTTATTGGAGATAAAAGTTTCACGGACTTTCCTGCCTGGGCTGGCTTTGAACTGCAATCCTCAGATCTCAGCCTCCTGAGTAGCATGAACCACCAGTACCTGGCAAATAGTGTAATCTTAAGCATACATTCACTAGATTTTTTGTTGTTGTTGTTAGTTGTGGGGCTTGAACTGTGGGCCTGGGTGCTGTCCCTCAGCTCTTCAGCTCAAGGCAAGCATGCTACCACTTGAGCCACAACACCACTTCCAGTTTTCTAGTGGTATCAGAGATAAGAGTCTCACGGACTTTCCCTCCTGGGCTAGCTTTGAACTGTGATTCTCAGATCTCAGCCTCCTGAGTAGCTAGGATTACAGGTGTGAGCCACTGGTGCCCAACTTACTAGATTTTTAATAAATGCATACACCTACATAGATCACTGTTATTAAGGGATATAGAAAATAATCATTACTCATCTTATAGGCTCTTAGTGGTGCCTGCCACTGGACTTGGGTGTAACTGTAATTTTTAGAAGCTGAAGTCAAGAATACTATTAGTTACTGGCCAACTGAGCTAAGAGATGTGTAGTGTTTACTTGTTTGAAAATAGGAGAAAAAACACACATGATATAATTTGTTCTGTTCTATTAATTTTATTTTTCAAAATCCTATATGTGGTATTGTATACCTTTAATCACAGCACTTGGGAAGCTGACTCAGGAGGATGCAAGATCCAGTCCAGCCTGCTTAAAAAAAATCTCTTAGAGGGTGAGGATGCTCCTCTCTGGGAAGTGTTTGCCCTTGCCCTTGCTCTCTCTCTCTTTTTTTTTTTATTTAGTGGCTACACATCCTCACCAAACCACCTTGCCCTCTTTTGATAGATCATTTTTCTAACAACATCTTCCATCTGTGACTATGTGTCATAGAGGTAGATGAATGAGGATCCTTCTGGTTTGTAATGACAAAAAAGTCAATTCATATGGCTTAACCAAAAGAATATTTAGGGCCTTAGTGGGCAGCCAGGGGGATGTAATTCAGGTGTCATGGGATCTGAGTCACATAGTAGAGTTGGGATCCTTCTCCCTCCTACTCTTCTCTCATGCTTTGTGGTAGTATTGGCTGTAAGCAGGCCTCTACTATGAATCTTTCCAAGGCTTACACAGATATTAAAACTGTTGGTTCCAGAGGGAAGAATCCTGCTCCTCTGGTCTCTGTCTTAGTCCCTATATGGTGCTTGAATGGGTACATCCCTGCCTTTATCTCACACTTGGTCCAGGAAAGAGAACTCTATCCAGCCTGAGTTCTACCCATCCTTGAGTATACCAGTGACTAGAGTACAGTCACTGTTAGCACAGTGTTGGTAGCCCATCAGAATTACTTGCAATTGAGTTTGGTAGATATGAAAGGTACAGGTGCTGGCTATAATAGCCATTATGGGTCTAGGCCCCTGGGACCTAGAGAATAAGAGAGTATGCTTGGAGATGTCCCTCATTTTCTCATGTCCAGCGGGTCTTGCTCCTTCTAGAGCCTGGACTTCAACGTGGAAGAGAAAGTGAACCTTTTGGAGCTGACCTGGGCCCTTGACAACGAGCTTCTGACTGTTGATGGTGTCATTCAGCAAGCAGCCCTGGCCTGCTACCGCCAGGAACTGAGCTACCACCAGTAAGAGCCCATGTGGAACGACGGGTGGAGTATAGCTGGCCAGGCCCACCTCCAGGAAAATTCAGGACACATCCTTCCCTATCCTCACCTGTGCCACTGGTTTATCCTGGAATGTGGAAGCTCCATGCTCTACTTATCTCCCGTGCTTCTTCTCTTTAGCTATAACTCAGAGGCAAAGGCAAGCAAATAGTTGTATAGAACAGAAGAGGTAGATGTTTTCCACATGTCCAGGCTGGGCAGGCCTAAGTATCTTGTGGACTGTTCACTTGTTACTGCCTTTGTTTTTATGTCCACAGAATTGAAGGAGGACCATTTCCTCCTCATGCTTGATGAGATGCTAGAGATCTATTTGTCATGGTCCTTCTTGAGCCCCTTTTACTGGAGTTCTAAGGACTTGAGCTTGACTCTCATCCTGTTGGAGCTCTCATTCTTTTTTTTTTTTTTTTATTTTGACCGGTCAAGGGGCCTGAACTCTGGGCCTGGGCACTGTCCCTCACCTCTTCAGCTCAAGGCTAGTGCTCCACCACTCGAGCTGTAGCACCACTTCTGGCTTTTTCTGCTTATGTGGTGCTGAAGAATCAAACCCAGGGTCTCATGCATGCAAGGCAAGCGCTCTACCACTGAGCCACCTTCCCAGCCCTGGAGCTCTCATTCTACTAGAGCTCAATGGTGTGGAGGTAGAAACCTCTCCAGTGGGCCAGGGGCCTGCTTCCAAGTGCATCCAGAGGGCTCTCAGGCTAAGGCTAGCAAAAGAGAAGGAAGTCCTTTCCAAATAGCAGAGTTGGGATAACATATTTTATCCTAATTGGATTGGGTTTTGGTTTAGTTGAGTATTTAGATTTTGTTTTCTTAGTTATGTTCTGAAGCTTCAAAAATGATTGACAGAAACCAAAACTTTGATTCTAAAGACTGCTCCTTGTCAGGTACTGACAGATGGGCCTTCCTTTGGGCAGCTCTACAGATAGAAATAGCAGAAGAGAAAGGGAAGCCCAGTGCTCTTTCCATGGGGAAAGTCTCCAGAGTAGCAGGAACCACAAGTGATTTGTTTAGAACTTTGTTCATTTGGGCCAGGTGACTAGTCAAGGTCACACATACATAGCACCTTTTTCTCTGGGTGACTTGGTTGCCCTTGCTCAGATGCCAAGCTGCCAGGGCAGGGCTGTAACATAATACCAATAGCCAGCCTGCTCCTCTTATGTGTCCATGCCCAGAAATTAATTCTCTAATGTTCTAAGCTTGTCTGCAGGTGTGGCATACTGCAAGGCTCTAGGCTCAGACTCATCAGTCATTTGGCTGGTGTCTCTCTGTCTCTGTCTCTCTCTCTTTCTCTCTTTCTTTCTCTCTCCCCTCCCCCCTCTCTCTTCTCTTCCTCTCTCATGTCCCTCTCCCCTCCCTTTCTCCCCTGTTCCAATCCCCCTCTCCCCCTTCCTTCTCCCTATCACTCTCCCTCCCTTTTCTCCTTTTCTCCCGCCCCCTCTCTGCATGCCCATCTGTAAAGTAGACATAGCAATCTTAAAAAGTGTCCCAGGAGTGGTTGTGGAGGCAGTGAGGCTAGTACACACTTGGTCTACATGTGGCTCCCCAGTTAATGCAGCTGTTTTTATAATTTAAACAGACATGGAGTTCAAAGGGCTCAGAATAGGCCCAGGTGAGGCATGCCAGGCTGATGGTAGGGTCTGCATCTGACCTGTCTTCTTCCCATGGCAGAGGGCAAGTGGAGCAGCTGGTGCGGGAACGGGACAAGGTGCGGCAGGACCTAGAGAGAGTTGAGAAGAGGAATCTGGAGTTTGTGAAAGAAATGGATGACTGCCACTCCGCCCTGGAGCAGCTCACAGAGAAGAAGGTCAAGTAAGTTTTGGGCTCAGAACAGCAGCTCCCTGGGCAGCCAAAGCAGCAATTCCATACCTGGGGCCACCAGGATCCCTATCTAAGGGTAGAGGGTCTATATAGTATGGCCAGAAGTGAAGGCTAGAAGGCTAAGGCCACAGCTGGGGGCCAGGGACCCTTTAGTTCCTCTGGAGCTAGTAAAAATTGAGAAGACACAGCTCTGGAGATATCCTTTATCTTTTCTTCTTCCTTCATCCTTCCCTTTTTTCCTCCTTCATTTTCTACTCCTTCTCCTTCTCTCTCCCTCTCTCCTCCCTCCACCCCATAGTGATTTACATAGTCAGGCTCTAGTTAGAGCTGAACTCTGTACCGACATATACCATCCAGGTCCTTTTCTGGTAACTGGGGAAGGCTGGACACAATGGTCTGAAGCTTTCCTACCTCTGTGCAGAGGAGTGTGTGAGAAATAGCCTTGTGGGAGAAAGGGTATATGTTTGTCTGAAGCTGTGTTTGTACAGGAATATGTATGTGGGTGTGTAAGGATGGGCTTCAGTGAATGGGTGCATGTGGGGGTATGTGGAACTTATGTAGGAATGAGTGTGAGTACATGGGGGTGAATGTGCCAAGGGCTTTTGCAGGATAGGGATACTTTTCAAGGAGGTTGAAAATGAAGTATCCTTTTGCTAAACTTTTGAAAGTGTTTCCAGTCAAATCTGAATACACTGAGGCCTCCCCATAAGCAAATATGGAGACCCACCAAATGATGTAGTTGGGGTACTGGACCTCCTTGAGGACAAATTGGTTTGGATCACCTAGGACAGGTGGGTTTTTCACAGAAATTACTCAGTGTTGTTTCTCATCTTGTTAGCAATTGATAGTCTCCATTCATCTGAAGTGTCTGACAAGTCAGCTTTTACACTTTTACAGCGCTCTAGTCCAACGGATTCCTGAGCACCAAGTTAGCACATCCTCAATTGTGGAGGTTGACTACTGTAACAAGATGATTACCTTCACTTCCCTGAGATAGTCTCACTTCCCTGCCATCTAGAATCATTTTTGAGGTCAGTCTGAGTTTCCGAATTGTGTAAAACTTAAGAAAGAGAAGCAAAAGGCTGGAGGCATGGCTCAAGCAGTGAAGAGCCTGCCTAAAAAGAACAAATCCTTGCGTCCAAACCCCAGTACTATCTCCCTCAAAAGAGAGAGAGAGAGAGAGAGAAGGGATGGGCTTTATGGTGCACACCTTTATTATCTGCATTCATGAAACTGAAGCAGGAGGATTTCCAGGTTTAAGAACAGTCTGAGACTTCATAGAAAAACTGTCTCCCTCCCTCAGAGTTAGCACTTGGTTAGCATGCATAGGTCTCTGGGTTTGATCCCCAAGAATCCACCCCCCCCCACAAGAGAGATTACTAAGAGAGGCCATCACCTTGGTTGCTAGAACATTTCCTTTCTCTCAGTGTCCCCTTCACACTGTTCTGATTGCTATTTTAATAGGGTTGTCATCAGCCTTATCACATTTATCCCTAAATGCTGGGATCCAAGGTGAGTGGCTGCAGGTTTGCTTCTGGCCGCCTCTTTACTGATGTATCTGAGACCTTAATGATGCCTCTTCAGAACCCCTGTGGAGAGTGGGAGCAAAGGGTGAGGGGAGAGGCAGACTCTGACCCTCACAAGACCCTTCCTCTTATAGTTCTATACCAGCCATTCTCCAGAGGAATGGCTCAGTTAGTGATGTTCACAAAGAAAGAGACTCCTTTTTAAGCAAATATGTTCCAAAAAGCTAAAAGCAAATTGATTTTGGATCACAGCTCAAATAAACTGAGAGCTAGTTTACCTTGATCAGCATGTATAGGGCTCAGTTCCCTCCTAAAGATCTGGGGGGTGATTGGGGGATGCTTCTTTGCTTGAGGTCAGAGGATCTTATATTCTGAGACAGTATTTCTGCATGTGAATGTGGCTGAGGAATGCATCAAGAGATGCTGAGTCAAAGCCCAGCACCCCATGTGCTGTATGGGTCTTTTAATCTTCTATAAGCAGGGGGAATTAGATGTTCCTATAAATAATTCTGATGGTTGGGTTAGGTCTTACCACAGATGTAGTAAGTGGTACATATTTCTTATAGAAAACTTATAAAAGTACAAACAAAAGTAAAACCAGAAACATCACTTCCCAGAGGCTATTATATCTTAACTTTTCTCTCTCTCTATTTTTTTGGGTGCTACAGTTTGCACTCAGGTCCTAGTGCCAGGTATTCTTGCCACTTGAGCCATGCCTTCAAACTCTTTTTTCTTTTAGGTTATTATTTAGTTAGAATTTCATGTTTTTGCTAAGGGTTTTCCTAACTATGCTTCCTGCACAGCTGGGTCTATACCATACCATTATTCCAGAACTACTGATTGAGATGAGATCTCACTAACTTCCTGCCTTGAACCATCATCCTTTCTATCTCCACGATCCTCAGAACTCAGCCTCCTGAGTAGCTAGGATTAAGACATGAGCCTACCCAAAGACATTTTAAAATGACAGAAAAGTACATACACTACAGTGCAAAGAGTCACTTTTATAGTATTTCCCCCTAAGTAACAGCTGCCTTGTATCCCTTTTCTTCCCTTTTGAGTATTATTTCTCTAAAGTTATAAGCTGAGATTAAAGGCTGGGCTGTGTGGATTGGAAACTGAATCTGTATTTTCTCTTATGTTTGATGCTGGCCCTGCCAAGTCTCCTGTGGAAGTAAGAGACTCACTTCTCTATAGTCAAGATAGAGTTAGTATGAGAAATCTGTGAAACTGTCAGTGATAAGACTAAGACTTGATTTTGTTTTCCCATAAGAGGAAAAGTTGTTGCTAAAGATAAATGCAAAGTCTGAGGGGAAGATGCCTCATTTTCTCCATCTGACTTTGGGAATTTACTGACCATGCTTTATTTTTGGCCTATTTTCTGAGGATGGAGATTGACTTTTATGTGCATCTGGTGTAAAAGGTCTTTATCACAGGGCTGCTGTGGAGTTATGTATGTGAAATGCAGAAACAGTAGGTGGAAGGCAGAACATCAGTTGGACCCATCCCAGATAACTCCATATACTCACTTTCCCCACAGGTAGGAGAAGGACTTCAGGTGTTTGACATCTGACCTACCAGCATCCATTGTCTAAAGGTTTCATCTGGCAGCCTGTGAGGGAGGAACACCCACCAACAGGCATGCCCTCCTTCTAGCATGGATAGTTTACTTGCTGAAAGTCAATCCCATCTTCCAAATAGGATGATAGGGTCCAAGGTGGTCAGACTAGGGCTGAGGGCAGGGGGGTTCAGAGGGGAGGAATCCTGAGGAGGCAGGTGGTACCTGCAAGAGCCCCAATGTTGGTTGTGTGCTGTGTTTCAGACACCTGGAGCAGGAGTACAGGGGAAGGCTGAGCCTCCTGCGATCTGAGGTGGAGATGGAAAGGGAGCTGTTCTGGGAACAGGCCCGCAGGCAGAGGTCTGTGCTGGAGCAGGACGTGAGCCGCTTGCGGGCTGAGGAGGTCAGCCTCCGAGAGAAGCTGACTTTGTCTCTGAAGGTAGGTGGAGGTACATCCCTGGGGTACCTTGTTCAGACAGAAATGGTTGGAAGAGCAAAATGACCTTACATTCTCAGCCTGAGCAGGTGACCTGTTCTTTCAAGGAATCCCTTTTACTCCTTCCTCTGGCTCTCATTCTACTCTGGGCCAAACCGATGTGAACGCAGGGAGGGGCAGCCACCCTAGACAGCATGGCTGCATCCCAGAGTCTAGGTGTAGCCTACCAGAATCCAGACTTGTGGCCTGGAGCAGACATGGCTTCTATGGGCTTTGCTTTATGTCCCATGCCCTGTATTCATCCTGTACTTGGCTGCAGTGAGATGTCCAGGCTGCATGGATAGTTGAGACACAGAGGTACTCACCCACATGCCTGGTCCTTACTCTGTGCCCAGATTTTTCTTCTTTTCTAACTCAGTAGCCTCTTCTATATCTGTTCTGGTTCCCTTCAGTCTCTGCTTTCTCTGGGAGGAGGACTGGACATAACCCAAGCCACCCACCAACTTCGTCCTTCCGACCTTCTCAGCCTGTTCCTCAGTGCCTACAGACCTTTTCCTCTTGAGTTCCTTGCTGGACTTTAGCCGTACTGGTGCTATTTCAAATACTTCACATAGACAGCAGCTTAGAAATGATATATTATTTATGATCTTACTGATCATAGAGTTGGGGGAAAGCAGAGACAATGGGGAAGCCATGGGCTTTGGTGGGACATGGGAGCCTGTCTCGCTGGCAGGCATGGTCTATGGTGGCGTAGTCCTGCGCAAAGGCCTTGCCTTTTGAGGGTTTTCCCCTCAATGCTACTGGGAACAAGACTCTAACTTAAGAGAAAGGACATTAAGACCTGCCAATAATTCCCTCCTTTGTTTCATGGGCCTGGTGGACATCTGCCTGTGTCTCCTAGGAAAACAGTCGATTACAGAAGGAGATCGTGGAAGTAGTAGAAAAGCTTTCAGATTCAGAGAAGCTGGTTCTGAAACTGCAGAGTGACTTGGAGTTTGTGCTGAAGGATAAGGCAAGTCCTCTTGTTGGTTGTGGGCTTGAAAAAAAAATCTTGAAAAAGAGTATTGCATGACTGAATATAGTTACTTGCACTGAGATTCAAGACTGGATGGAAACTAGCATGGTGACGTTGCCTTTTGTGCCTTCATGGCAATGTGAAGTGCCCAGCACTTAGCAGGCTCTTTAGTGGCATGCTAGGGCTGTCAGATCAGGCTTCAGTCCCTTTTCTAGGGGGTGGGGGCAAGGAGGGAGTCTGGAGCTCTGTTATTAGGAAGCTCTCACATGGCTTTACCTGTCTGTTCCAAGAGGAGAGCAGAGGCTTCCCAGATATATAAAGTAAGAGGAGGAGGAGAAGGAGGGGAAGAGGAGAAGGGTCTGAGAGGTTGTACTCTGAAGTATGTAGCCTATGGGAAGGAGTCAGTCAGGTTCTCAGAGCCAGGGCTGGAGTGCAAGGGGAGTGGGGATGGGCTCTGCCCATCATTGCCTGTTCTCCTCGTCTGCTGAGCTTTGAACCAGGGCTTCACACATGCTTATTTACCTGCCTTTCTGACTTTCAGCTGGAGCCACAGAACACGGAGCTCCTGGCCCAGGAGGAGCGGTTTGCAGCAGTCCTGAAGGAATATGAGCGCAAATGCCGGGTATGTGCCCTTCCCAGACAACTTAGCCATCCAGAGCAGCCCTGTGTCCTGCAGTACAGTATTGGGGCCCTTGTTTCTGTCATAGGTGCACAGGCCCCTCAGGTACTCTGCACTCCCAGTCACTCTGAAGCAATGGAGGAAAGGGGTGCCTTTGAGTCAGCGCCAGCACTGTGGGTTGGCAAGGCCTATCTGGCTCAGATTCATGTGGCAATGTGCAAGGCCTTGGCTCTCTCGCCTCATGGGTGTGCTACACTCTTTGTCTTCACATGGTCAGATGAGAGACAGGCAACAGGAAAATCTTCTCAATGCAGAGATTCTCAGTACCACATGGGCATTACTGCGTTGTGCTATGTCTAAGCATTCCTTAGTTTCTTTTAGGATAAGTTCTTTTGAAGAAATTAAAGTTTACTTTAAAAAACAAAACAGAAAACCCACAGAAGCAAATCAGAATTGAGTTGGGTTAATTAACAGTACAAAAAAGTTCTGATTTACACAGTAATTTATCATATACTTTCATGGTTAGCTCTTGGTTAGTATTTAATTTACCAGAAGTTAATTTCCTTATTAGCTCTTAGTATGTAATTTATCAAAAGTTAATTTATGTAAAAGCAGCCTTTACAAAGACAAGTATATTTGTGGTTAAAATTAGGCATCACTGAAAACTTCTACCCTTGAATCTAGGTGCTGTGGTGTGAGTCTATAGTCCTATTTTCTCTCTCTTTTTTTTTTTGTCAGTCGTGGGGCTTGAACTCTGGGCCTAGGCACTGTCCCTGAGCTCTTCAGCTCAAGGCTAGCACTCTACCACTT
>NW_012267315.1:2383876-2397448 GCF_000151885.1 Dipodomys ordii
TGTGGCTCAAGTGGTAGAGTGCTAACCTTGAGCTGAAAAGCTGAGGGACAGCGCCCAGGCCCAGAGTTCAGGCCCCACGACCGGACCCAAAAAAACAAAAATCAAAAAACAAAAAAACCCATTTCCAAGTTGAGCAACATCTTTGTAGCTATCTGAAAATGTAGTTCCAGGGTCCATAGTATCTTGTGTGAAGATGTAGTAGACAGCTGGTTTTAGTTGCATCCAAGTCTTTCTCTTGGAAGTTTTTCTCCAGGTCACCTTAATCTGGAAATATATGAATATTTATGAGGATACTATTATGTCACTAATAAAGGCACCAAGAATTGAAATAATTTTACATGGCAAAAATTGAAGCCAAACCCTGATGGTTCCTACCTGTAATCCTAGCTGATCAGGAAGTTGAGATCTGAGGATTGTGGTTCAAAGCCAGCCCAGGCAGAAAAATCCTTGAGACTCATCTCTAATTAACCAGCAATAATGCCAGACTGGAGGCATGGTTCAATTAGAGTGCTAGCCATATGGGAAATAAACCATGAAGGAGCTCAAGACCCTGAATTCAAGCTTCAGTACCAACACACAGACACACACAGACACACACAGACACACACGCACAGAGTTGAGCAGATATTATGGAGAGAACATGCATGAAGTGCCCTGTGGCTGAGTAAACAGATAAAATATTATTTGGTTCTAAGAGTCTGTAATTAGTTGAATTCTTCCTTCCTTCTCTCCCTCCCTTCTTTTTTTTTCTTTTTTTTTTAATTGTGAAAATACTGTACAGAGCAGTTACAATTACATGGGCAAGATAATGAGTACATTTCTTATCAAGCATTGTAGCCTCCTCCTTTGTTTCCCCTTCCCATCATTCCCATCCTCCCCCCCTACCCCCCCCACCAAAGTTGTAAAGTTCGTTTTCAACATAACGACTTGTACTTCTCATTGTTGCAATGGGTCCACCTGTATCCCTATTTAAACGATTTGTTTTTCCCCTTCCCCTTCACAAATTATACCGACATCAAATACAGTGAAAGCAGGGGTTATACTGTGGGGGAGGAACATACAAAGCAACAAAGAAATAATCTTATAAATGTGTTAGAAACAATCACATGAAAGAAAAAAAACATTTGAATACATATCTTAGGATTCATTTCCCTAACATTACCTTATCTGACCTTTTCTGCTTGACTCAGACATATACTAGTTATTGCAAATAAGGGAAACCATGGGACCTATGTTTCTTTGGGCCTGGCTTACTTCACTTAATATAATTTTCCTCCCTTCTTTTTCTCTTTCTCCCTCCATTCCTCCTTTTCTTCCTCTGTCTCTTTCTTTTTCTCCCCCTCCCTCCTTTTTCTCTCCCTCCCTTTTTTCCCCCTCCCTCCCTCCTTTTCTTGCTTCCTTCTTCTCTCTCTTCTCTCCTCTTTCCTTTCTCCTTTCTCCCTTTCCTCTCTCTTCTTTCTCTTTCTTCTTTCCTCTCTCCCTTTCCTCTTTCCTCTCTCCCTTTCCTCTTTCCTCTCTCTATGTACCTGGGCTTAAACTCAGGGCCTGGGTATGGTCTCTGGGCCTTTTTGCACAAGGCTGGTACTGTATCACTTGGCCACAGCTCTACTCTAGCATGTTTTGGGTCGTTAATTGGAAAGAAGAGTCTTATGAACTTTACTGCTTGGCCTGGCTTCAAACCATGAACCTCAGAACTCAGCCTCCTGAGTTTCTAGGATTGCAGGCGTGAGCCACTGGCACTCAGATATTAGCTGATTTTTAGTGATGTCCTTCCAGTTTAAATAGGAACTTCCTTTGTTCCCATTGCATGTTGCTCTGGCAACCCCAGAGGATGAAGGTAAGCCTGAGCTGTGGTCCTGAGTGGACTGTGTCCACTACTTCTGGTCTGTGCTTTGCCCTCTGACTTCATACCTGAGTCTTGTTGCCTTGTTATCATCCTCTTTTTGTCATTCTACCTTTTGACTTTTGAAATCCCTATGTGTGGACAGCCATGTTACTCTCTCTCTGTACTGATATATTAGGGCATGTTGGGATAGGGGACTGGCATGCTGGTGAACCATGCTAAACTACTTTATTCTAGGATCATAGTACATGCTGAGTTTTCTCCTTCCTTTGAACTTGTTGAGGAGACTTAGAAATAACCATCAGTTAATATGTACTTCTAATGTACTAGATTATTTTTTCTGTGGTATTAGGGATGTTAAGCCCAGGACCTCACACTTGCTAGTCAAGAGTCTACCAGTTGAGCCACATCCTCAGTCCTTTTGTTTGTATTTGGTTTTTGAGGTAAGCTTTCAATAACTTTTGCCTCATCTGACCTCAAACTTAAGATCTTCTAGAACCTACCTCTTAAAAGTCGCTAAGATTATAGACAGATGCCACTATGCCCAGACTAAATGCCTTGCTGCTTTTTTTTTTCTTTCTTTGGATCATTTGTGGGGCTTGAACTCAAGGCCTGAGTGCTGCCCTTCAGCATTTTCACTCAAGACTAGCACTCTACCACTTTGAGCCACAACCTGCTTCCAGTTTTCTGGTGATTAATTGAAGATAATATTCTCATGGATTTTCCTGCTCAGGCTGGCTTTGAACTACAATCCCCAGATCTCATCTTCCTGAGTACCTAGGATTATAGGCATGAGCCACCAGTGCCCGACATGCTTTGCTTCTCTACCATGACTCTGCTACTTATTTCATGTTAGGTTTTTGAAATTCTTTTTTTTTATCATATGCACAGATAATTTACATTTTCATGCTAACCTATTTATACGGAAATTTCCAATTTCTCTTGTCCACTTTTTAGACATTTTTGGCTATTTCCAAAATAATATTTTGAACACTTTTTAAACTTTTATTTTAATTTTTGCTTCCAGTACTAGGGATTTTTTACCTTTTACTTGCTAGGGGCTCTGAGCCCTGAGCATGATACCCTGAGCTACACCTCTAGCCTCATTTAAAAAACTTTTAATATAAGAATAATTCCAAACTTAAATAAAGTTCTAAACATTAATATAGTGTGAGTTCTAGTATACTTTCATCCATATTCAGTGGTTAACATTCATCAAGAGCTATATATACGTGGGTGTATATATACAATCACTTGCAGCCCACCTGCACAGAAGCTACATGTACTATGGCCCTGGCTCCTAAATCCCGTGCAGGAACCTAGTTATCCTGTAGTGCATGAGAGTCAAAAATATTCAAGAAATTTGTTAGCTGCTTGTTAAAACTTTGATAGCTTTAAATCAAAATCAACCATGGTGGAAGAATTTATACCATAGAAATTTGCAAAAGCTACAAAATAAGGCTATGTTTGCAAGGAGTCAGTCTCTTTTTTAAAAAATATTTTATTGTAAAGATACTATACAGAGGGTTACAGTTACATGAGTAAGGTAATGAGTACACTTCCTATTGAGCATTGTTAGGAGTCAGTCTCTTAAGCTACTAAGTATGAATGTTCTTTGCTGCCACTGTGTTACCAGTTTCATGAATTAATCCTGATAAAAACTGGTCAACCTGCTATCTATGTTCTGTTTTCTTAGTTAATCTAACTGTACTGGGAACATTTTTCCTCCAGAACAGGAATCAGCCTGAAATCAGGGATCACCTGTAACTGTCCTGGCCCTTCAAACTTCTTTCTTTTTCACAGTATTGGAGTTTGAATTCAGAACCTTGAGCTTAATGGGTGGGTGTTCTACTTGAGCAACACCTCCAATCCAAAAGAAACAGTGTAGCCTAGGCTAGTCTCAAACTTTTGATCCTCTTGCCTATTTGTCAGTTATTGCCACTGCCACTTGCTTCAACATTCTTTATTGTGAAATATTTCCAGAAGCCTTTGGCTTTTAGGATTTTTGTTGTTGTTGTTGGTGGTGGTGGTGGTGGTTGTGGAGCTTGAAGTCTGGGCCTGGAAGCTGTCCCTGAGCTCTTCAGCTCTAGGTGAGTGCTCTACTACTTGAGCCACAACACCACTTCTGGTTTTCTGGTGGTTAATTAGAGATAAGAGTCTCATGGACTTTCCTGCCAGGGCTGGCTTTGAACCACTATCTTCAGATCTCATTCTCCTCAGTAGCTAGGATTACAGGCGTGAGCCACCGGCACCTGGCTTTTAAGGTCACTTTTGATGAACATAATCCTCTTCACTTCTCTTACTTTTCCATGGAAACATTCTTAATTATTATTAATATCCAATAACTGAATGAATTTGTGGGGTACGATACATTAATCAATCCAAGCATGCAGTGAATAATGATTAAATCTGATGATTAGCATTATTTATTTCTGTGTGCTGTGAAACTTCTAGCTCCTCCTTCCTGGTATGTAGCATGTTATTTTACGATATTATTTTGAGACATATGCTATATTATATGTAGGACAGTATTGTGAGCTATAGCTTTTGTTGTGCCCTCAGCTAGATTGATAGGTCAGCAGTGTTATAGATGTGAGGTTGATCACCTGGTTAAGGTATTGCCTGATATTCCCAGTGTGTAATGCTTGCTTTCTTCTCACTTGAAACTAGTAAGCAGTTATCAAGGAGACATTTAAAGACCATGCAAAGGCCTCCTCTTCACCAAAAAGTTCTCTCACTTAGCATCTGTCAGTGATTCTTGCCCAGTTCAGTCTTTACTATGCTAGTTGTAATATGGTGGCAGCCCCAGTCCCAGCATCCCTGCAACATCTGCTGTTGGCATTTTACTATAAGAGATCTAAATTACTATTTACCATTACTATTAGAGATCTTAAAAGGTGCGAACTGACTCAACACTGATACTCACTAGATGCTATGTTAGAAATAGGGAGGGGAAAGTGGGAGAAAATGATGGAGAGGATAATGCTGTTCAAAAAAAATGTACTTAGTACCTGACTTATGTAATTGCAACCCCTGTGTATGTCATCTTTACAATAAAATTTAAAATAGATACAGGTCTATCTATCTATCTAATCTATCTTCAGTATGAACATATTAATTCCTATTTTCCCAATGGTTTAACCTATAGAATTCGTTTTTTCTGTTGTTTTTCTTTTTTCTTTTTCTTTTTTTGTGGTGCTGGGGATCAGATGTAGTCCTTATGCATTCTAAGTTGGTGTTGTACCACTAGGCTACACCTAGAGCCTCAATTCATTGACTAATTCATTAGAGAGCTGAGTAATTTTTTTTTGCCAGTCCTGGGCTTGAACTCAGTGCATGGGCACTGTCTCTGAGCTTCTTTTACTCAAGTCTAGCCCTCTACCACTTGAGCCACAACACCACTTCTGGCTTTTTCTATTTATGTGGTAGTGAGGAATTGAACCCAGGGCTTCATGCATGCTAGGCAAGTACCCTACCACTGAGCCATCTTCCCAGCCCAGAGAGCTTAGTAACTTTGATAGTCAAATTTGGCCAATGGCAGTCTCAAACTTCCAAAAACTTCTTTCTGGTATTGCAGTTGAACCTTACTCTCATTTTTTCCTTTGTGAGCTTGCTTCTCCCTGAACCATGTCCCTGTGACATTCTATCATCATTTTTGTTGTTGCTTTGTTTTGTTTACCCCTCCTGACAAAGCAACATATGCAAACTTACCTTACAGTGTGCCTACACTCACTCTGAAATCTGCCATTTCTCCAACGAGGTCTGGTTCCTTTCATGAGGAAATTATTTTAGAGAATAATATGCTTGATGAATATATTGCTCCTAGATATCACTGATTCTTGGCTGAGGGCATATTTTTCATTCAGTCTTCAAATCTACAAGGTAGGCAACCTGTGCCTTTCTCCACTGTGTCTCTCCCCATCTTCCCAAAGTCATATCTCAGGGGGGTTCCTTGTACTTTGTGGTAAGAGTGTTTGTTAGCAAGGTCACCACACGTTGATGCCAAATTCCCTTTCTATGTAGTTGTCACTTTAGTGTTGCCTCTTTCAGCCATTAATCTCGTTTTAATGAGTTGTTTTTGTTAATGGGGATTCTGAAATGTCATTCAGACCCTACTGAGAGAGTCTCTATGGTTCCTATTTCACTGCTACTTTGGAATAGCATGCCATCTATCAGAAAACCGAAAATTGATCTTTCTTTTAAGCACTTACATACCAGCTCCTAACAGATGCCCAATTCTTCCTGCTTTCTAGATAATTTTATCGTGTTTGTGTGTTTAACCCATCTTATACCCACAGCCAGCCTGAAGGATCTACCTTCCTCTCACATCTCCTAAAACTGCTTCTGGGCAGTGGTGTTGGACGTCATTCTCTCACCTGATTATCTTTGTGAGGTTGCTTCTCACTGGTAACCAGACCTCCCTTCCCATCTAAAAAAATCCTCAAGGGTTCATGGTCCACAAATCTTCAGGGCCAGAGACATGATTGTTGGTTGGCATTGTCACAAAAGTCTCTTCCTGGCTGGGGAAATAGTATCCCACAGGTTTCTCAGTGTCTTAAGCCATTTGAATAAATGTGTACTGTAAATTGGCATAGATGGCTCAAGCCTAAAATCCTAGCTACTCAAGAGGCTGAAATCTGAGCATTAAGGTTTGAAGTTAGTCCATTTAGATAAATCTGAAAGACTATTATGTCCAGTTAACCAGCTTGGCTGTGGATCAAGTGGTAGAGTGCCAGCCTTGAGTTAAAAAGTTGAGCAACAGGCCGGGCGCTGGTGGCTCACACCTGTAATCCTAGCTATTCAGGAGGCTGAGATCTGAGGATCGCAGTTCAAAGCCAGCCCAGGCAGGAGAGACAGTGAGACTCCTATCTCCAATAAACCACCACAAAACTGGAAAGTGGCGCTATAGCTCAAGTGATAGAGTGCTAGCCTTGAGCTGAAGAGCTGAGGGACAACACCTAGGCCCAGAGTTCAAGGCCCATGACCTACCAAAAAAAACAAAACAAAAAGTTGAGCAACAATGTGAAGTATGAGCACAAAAAAATAATGTTTATTGTGTGTAATAGGATCCCTGCCAGCTGCCTCCATGGAGATACCCACTACCTTCACCAATCATACCTAGTCTAACTAGTCATTTCATCTGAGGGTCCTGGATTTCTGGAACTGCTGAATTTGTGGATATGTATATACTTTCATTTGGGGCATAACATTGTGTAGAATTGATTCTGTGGATGATGCCTTACAGATTGGCACTGACTAGTCCACTCAGGATGTGAGTTCCCACATTATGGAGGCATGTAGTTTCAAGTTGTCTCATAGGCATATTAACATTTTAAAGTAATAATGTAATGTAAGTGATGCTAATTTTTATAGTGTATTTTATTTAGGCTAGAAAATCAGCAATGTCATTTTAATACATAATCATTGTAAATAAATAATTGGGATTGTTTATATTCTTTCTTTGGAGTAAACCTTTGAAATCAGGTGTATATTTAGACTTCAGGAGCTCAACAGTGCTCATAGCATACAACTCTGGACAGTTTGGGGCCATCTGAACCATGTGAGGCTAAAGTGTGATGGGCAGGACAAGTTAGCAACAAAACAGTACTTGTTCCAAAGGCTGATTTAGCAGCTCTGACATTCTGGACTGCTTTCTAACAGAACAGAGCCTCTCCTTCCTTGGGAGAAACATGTATATTCTCACTAGGGCACTGAGTGATTGCTTCTTCATGCTTTGCAGAGCCTGTCGTTTCTCCCCACAGGTGGGAAGTTCTGAGGAGAAGCACCTTCTCTATGAGCCAATGGGCAGCTGGCAGGCCCATTGGCCTCCAGGGCTAGTTCCAGGAAGATTAGTAGATTTGTCCAACAAGAGTTGTCCAGCCAGTGATTTACACCTATAATCCTAGCTACTAGGGATGCTGAGACCTGGAGGATTATAGTTCAGAGCCAGCCCAGCAGAAAAGTCCATAAGATTCTGTCTCCATTTAATCAGCAAAATACTGAACTGGAGGTAGGGCTCAAGAAATAGATCATAAGCCATGAGCAAAAAGGCTAAGCAAGAGCATGAGACCCTGAGTTCAAGCTCCCAAACACAAAAAAATTGTCCAGAGAGACTATAAGGATCAAAAAGAAACTCAGGGGCTGGGAAGGTGGCTCAATGGTAGAGTGCTTGCCTTGCATGCATGAAGCCCTGGGTTCAATTCCTCAGCACCACGTAAGCAGAAAAATCCAGAA
This sequence comes from Dipodomys ordii, assembly GCF_000151885.1. Lineage (NCBI taxonomy): Eukaryota > Metazoa > Chordata > Mammalia > Rodentia > Heteromyidae > Dipodomys > Dipodomys ordii. The sequence continues at coordinate 2,391,954 of NW_012267315.1, forward strand.
GTGGTACTGTGGCTCAAGTGGTAGAGTGCTAGCCTTGAGCTGAAGAGCTGAGGGACAGCGCCCAGGCCAGAGTTCAGGTCCTACGACCAACCACAAAAAAAAAGAAAAAAGAAACTCAGAACCAGAGAGGGAGCGAGCTGCTGTCTATGCATGTGCTGTGTTGGCCTTTGATCCTCTCTCCATGGTTCAGTTCAGGCTTCTTCACAGCATGGTGACCAACTTCCCCCAGAGGCAGTATCCTAGAGAAGTGGGGGAACTTTGTCCTTCAAAGGCATGTGGCCTTTTCTGCTGCTTTCTAGGTTGGACCCAAAATTGGGGACACAGACCCACAGCAGGAGTGGTCATGTTGCCATTCTTCTTCAGAGTCTGCAGTGCTATAAACTCCTTTTCTCATTTCTTTAATAAGGAAGTATCTGAGCCTGTTTGTCAAGACGTAACTTCAGGGCTGGGAATGTGGCTTAGTGGTAGAGTGCTTGCCTAGCATGCCTGAAGTCCTCACTACCACATAAACAGAAAAAGCCAGAAGTGGTGCTGTGGTTCAAGTGGTAGAGTGTTAGCCCTGAGCAAAAGAAGCTCAGGGATAGTGCCCAGGCCCTGAGTTCAAGCCCCAAGACTGGCAAAAAAACCCAAAAAAGATATAACTTTACTCAAGTGCATACAAAATGATGTCAGCCATCAATAAAGACCCTTCCTTTGAAGCTTCCACCCCTGCCTGTACAGTATCTCTCCCCCAGCCCACTTCCTGCTGCCTGTACAGCTTCTACCACCTCAGGCATCTATTTGCCATGTGTATCTCTGCTTTGTGGCATTTGATCTAAAGCAAATGGCCCTTCTTTGGTGTTAATAGTTACAGCTGCAGAGCCCTTTGCAGTTCCACAATTGCTGAGGAAAGACTCCAAGCATATAGCTCAGCACATAAAACAGAAGGTCACACCTGATATCACAGTTATTTCTTTAAACAGTACCAGTAGTGTTAGATATTGATGATTGTCTGTATTTTACACATTTTTGCCTCAGTATCTACATTTTTCCTTGAGTCCTTCTCCTGTATCTACTGATAGGAAGTGATTTAATGCGTGAGAAACTCAAGAAATGTCCTCCACTTGTGCTTAGCCCATAGCATAGTTATGGACTTGAAATCCAGGTTGTTATAGACAAGGAGTAGAGAGAATCAGTACCTGCTGTCCTCAGAATGGATAGAGGATGCTCCCTGTGGATAGGGCTGGCTCTGGGTTTGTCCTTTCTGGACTGAGTGGCTGCAGTAGCTGGAGGAGGTGTCTAACTGCCCATGTAGGACCTACAAGATCAGAATGATGAACTGCAATCCAAGCTGGAAGGACTTCAGGCACAGTTGCATGAGAGCTGGCCGAGCCCATCAGGAGAATTGAGTACCCGTGGAAGGCGGCTTCCTGGACGTGGACCAGCAGGTAGGAGTCAACCCTTGAGGTGAGGTGGGAGTGGCACTCCATGGAGATGGTTTCTAGGCTAGATACTGACACAGCCTCCTAGAGACCAGAGATCAGTCGAGGAAGGTGGAAGGTTTTACCATTTGGGTACAGGTGATGAAAGTTTTGTTCAAATAGATGATCAAATGATGGATCCAGTGAGACATCACAGTCAGCACAGAACACTGGAAGCTCACTTAGACAGGGTGGCTACAAGTAGGTAGAGGACAGTAACCACTAGGAGGAGGTGCCTGCTCCATCTTCCTGGGCTCAGAGATCTTACTTGAGGCTCCTACCCTCCCAGGTGATGTGTTGGGACAAGCTCCAAATGCTAACAGTGCCTATGTTGGGGTATTCTTGGCTTCTGAAGGCTAGAATAGGGAGGTGCTTGAGGTTTGCAGTGGTCTTTTTGGAGGCCAGGGGATGGCATGTGCTGTTTGGTCTCTGTCCTATTGGTTGTGCCAAGCAGTCATATTGGGGCAGTTGTTTGGACCCCATCCCTCTGCTGCCAGTGAGCCCGTGGAGACCCGACAGTTACCACACCCCCCTCAGTCATATGTAATGACAGCCCAACCACTCAGAGAACACTGTGCTTCCATATGTAATTCAAAGAGCATGTTATAAGGTTCCCATGTTGCCCTAAAACTACTTAAGAAAATAGAAAAAAAATACCCTAAAGAGTCAACATGGGGACATCCAAAGGGAATGTAATGGGCGTCTCTGTACGTGGGATCCACTGAGGCAGCCCACTTTACTGGAATTAGAGGACTCCCCAGATCCACATTCAGTCCTAGACATGAAAGATTGCCCTTGGCATACTCTATGTGCCAGGGAGGACAGAGGTGTTGGTGTGCAGACATACATGGAGTTTTTTACAGATTGCCACCTTAGTGTGGCATGCAGCCCAGTCTCAGGGAAAGGATGATTTTCAGCTCCCCTGGTCAGTTGGGGAGCCTGAGCTGTGCAGAGCATCTCAGGACCCTGGGGAGAGGTCCTGCATCCCCACCCCTCCCTGCATCAAGGTCTGCCATTATTGAGGCCCCTGTCAGAACCTTCATACTTCAGAATCTAGTGTGCTAGAATTACTGAAAGGAGCCCACATTATAGTTAGTACAATAATAAATAGTATTAGTCCACCAAGAAAATACAAAATAGAAGGCTTGAAAATTCTGTGCACATGATAATTATGATCAGGCTGGGTCTGCACCAGACAGATGTGATGCACCAAATCACTTGGAGGTGGGCTGCGATTGCTCATGCACTGCCATCAGTCAAATTTAGGGTATAGTGAATGTACCGTGTAGTTTTTTTTTTTATGTACCGTGTAGTTTATGTAGGTATTTATAGTGATATTGAGGGCGCTGTGCTTGTTAGGCAGCCACTGTACCACTTTGAGCTACACTGAGCTTTTTGCTTTTAGTTTTTTATTTTAATAGAATCTTGGATACAGGTTTAGGCCAGTTTGGACTATGATTTTCCTATTTATGCTTCCTGTGTAGCTGAGATGATAGGTGTGTGCCACCATGTCCAGTTTTTTATTGATTAAGATGAAGTCTTGTCAGTTTGTGCCTGGGCTGGCCTCCAACTATGGCCTCCAATCTCTGCCTCCTGAGTAGCAGGACTACAGAGTTAGCCACCACATCCAGCTTAAAGATGCCATCTTATAGGCATCTTTGGGGGCAAATTAAAGGCCCCTCCTCTTGCAGGAAGTCTTCTGGCTGTCTGAGTAACCTGTAAAGACCACTTGCTGATTGCTAAGGAATAACTTTCAAAGTTGAATGTGTTTTTCTTCCTGCCAATACCATATTCCTCATGTACACAGAAGACTGCTTTGTCATAGAGCACTGATGATCTCCAGGGTTAGATTGGGGGGGGTTCAGAAGGGACCTGGGACATCCTAAGCATAATGTAAGCCAAATGTCCTCTTGTGTGTAGGCATCTTGTTTGTGGGTGACTCTACTCCAGTGAGCATAGAAACGGAAATAATGTTGGAGCAGGTGAAGGAACATTACCAGGACCTCAAGATCCAGCTGGAGGCCAAGGTAAGAGGAATGGGAGGTCACAGGCTCCCTGCCAGGCAGCCTTGCTCTGTTGTGCTGACATTGTCACACATTGCCTGGTGATAAGTCCGTTCATGATAAAGAAACAGTCGAATGTGGTGTTGCACACTTGAAATCCTAGCACCAGGGCGGCTCTGAGGCAGGAGAATTGTGATGCTCTTGCCTCAACTCAAACAAATGGTCAATACAATTACATTAGATCCATACTCTCTTTGAAGGGAAACAGGATGTAGGAATTTTGAATCCTAGGGAGGAGCTGTGTGTTGCATAGGGATGTGCTGGATGTCATGAGTTGTCAGAGTCACTGGCTTTACTCTGTGGAAAGGGCCTTGGATTTGCCTAAGAACACTGTGGTTTTATGTCCATGATCTCTCTGGCTGAGTCTGTCCTATTTCCTGCTTGTTAGACTCTGGTGAGGTTTAAGGGATATTGACCATGACTTGCTGTTCTATGTCTTCAATAAAGAGTCCACCTTCATCTTGTAGTTGTGAGTCCCCTGGCAGCTATAACATGTCCTTGCCAACATGTTATCTGGATAGCCCGTCATGGCTTCTTGGATGCTAAGGGGCACCATTGGGCTTGTAAAGACTAATTATCTCAGTAGTTGTCACATTCTCTGTGTGCCTTGTTCCACCTGGTATCTAGCCCACAGGTCTCCTGACTACCTGCTGGACCTGCCTCAGAGTCACTGAAAGTCATAGGGATGGTGTGATGCATGTGATCAAACTGGCCACTGTCAATTTCATTGCCATCCCCTCTATAGCGTCTAGGCCTGGCCAGATCTGGGCTATGGCTCTTGTCTGATAGCACATATTTCTATGTTGATTGGTAGACCAGGTCATTGTTAGGACTTCTGATTAGTATTACTCATGTGTCTCTCTTTAGGTAAATTACTATGAAAGGGACATTGAGGTCATGAAGAAGAACTTTGAGAAGGAGAAGAGGGAGATGAAGCAGGCTCACCAGGTTGAGGTCAGCACTCTGGAGGGCCAGAAAACAGACCTGGAGGCCCTGTACACAAAGTCACAGGAGGTCATCCAAGGGCTGCAAGAGCAGCTTCAAGACAAGATGTACAGTCCAGAGCTTGCAAAGACTGGTCTGGCCCACTGTTGTGCACAGGAGTTGTGCGACCTAGCCCGGCGCCTGGAGGAAGAAATGAACTTGCGGCACCAGAACCAGCTACAGCAGATAAGGTCAGTTGCTACAACTCAGTATATACCAGAGCTGTCTAATAAGAACTAAATTTGACATTAGGTTTGCTTAAACTATTCAAGATTGCAGTGCTTACCACTAAGGGAGAGGTAGGTTTTTCTGGGCAAGTGATTGAGGATTGGAAGAACAAGTTGTATAAAAAATTTTTTTCCGCTCCATTTTTTATTGTTTATTTTATTTTATCTGTAAAGGTTACATACAGCGGGATTACAGTTACATAAGTAAGATAAAAAGTACATCTCTTTTGGAAACTTTTTTTTGGGGGGGGGTGTCCGGTCGTGGGGCCTGAACTCTGGGCCTGGGCACTGTCCCTCAGCTCTTCAGCTCAAGGCTAGTGCTCTACCACTTGAGCTACAGCGACACTTCCAGTTTTTTTCTTTTTGCTTATGTGGTGTTGAGGAATCGAACCCAGGGCCTCAGGCATGCAAGGCAAGCGCTCTACCACTGAGCCACCTTCCCAGCCCCTGAGTACATATCTTTTTGAACAGTGTCACCGTTCCCTCATTTTCTTCAGCTCCCCCCCACCCAATTTTTTTCTTTAAATTAAAAAAAATGTTAAATAGAGCTTGGTCAATGCTACAGTTTGCTGTGTTAAAACTGTTCTTTTGGGGCTGGGAAGGTGGCTCAGTGGTAGAGTGCTTGCCTTGCATGCCTGAGGCCCTGGGTTCGATTCCCCAGCACCACATAAGCAAAAAGAAAAAAAAAGCCAGAAGTGGCGCTGTGGCTCAAGTGGTAGAGTGCTAGCCTTGAGCTGAAGAGCTGAGGGACAGCGCCCAGG
>NW_012267315.1:2397498-2426528 GCF_000151885.1 Dipodomys ordii
CTTTTTCTGCTTATGTGGTGCTGAGGAATCGAACCCAGGGCCTCATGCATGCAAGGCAAGCGCTCTACCACTGAGCCACCTTCCCAGCCCCTGTAATCCCATTTTCTAGAGAGGGTGAGGAAGAAGGATTACTTAGGCCTGGTAGTTCTGGACAACCTAGCAAGTCCCCAGTCTGAAAAGAAAGCTCCAACCATAGCCCACTTGCCCCTCTCATACCCGTGGCATTAAGAAGGTCGCATTGAGACAGGAAGATAATAGAAAGTAAAAAGAAAAGAAAACAAACCTCCAAATGCTCAGTATTGAAATGGTGACAATTTGTCCTGATTATTTTAAATAGAATTCTGCATAGCCTTGAAAATAACATGGAAGTGATGATTCTAGACTTGAAATTTTACATAGCCAACATTGCTGAGTGACCAAAGATAAATAATAGGAATCCTCAGATTATGGCCATTCAAACTTCATAGGGACTGGAGGTATAGCTCAGTAGTAGAAACCATATTTAGCATCTACAAGGCCTGGGTTTCATCTCTATCACCATAAACAAAAACAAAAAAAATTCCTGTGTAATAAACTCCATTGACAAAGATGATAAAAATCTGAGACCAACAAATTTTATTCTTTAGTCATTATTTATTTATTTGCCGGTCCTGGGACTTGAACTCAGGGCCTAGGTGCTACCCCTAAGCCTCTTTGTGCTCAAGACTAGTGCTGTACCACGTGAGCCACAGTTCCACTTCTGGCTTTTTCTGGGTAGTTATTAGAGATGAGAATCTCCCAGACTTTCCTGCTTGAGCTGGCTTCAAACCACTATCCTCAGATCTCAGTTTCCTGAGTAGTTAGGATTACAGGAGTGAGCCACCAGCACCCAATTTATTTTTCATTTATTTTTTTCCTTCAAATTTTCTGTGATAAAAATTATGATAAACATTTCCAAGTTGAGGGCTGGGAAGGTGGCTCAGTGGTAGAGCGCTTGCCTTGCATGCATGAGGCCCTGGGTTTGATTCCTCAGCACCACATAAGCAGAAAAAAAAAGCCGGAAGTGGCGCTGTGGCTCAAGTGGTAGAGTGCTAGCCTTGAGCTGAAGAGCTGAGGGACAGCGCCCAGGCCCAGAGTTCAGGCCCCACGACTGGACCAAAAACAACAACAAAAAAAACCTGTTCTTTTGGTTTTTGGGTTTTTTTTGGTGGTGATAGAGTTTGAACTCAGAGTCTTGCTCTACACTTGAACTAGGCTCCCACCCCTTTTTGCTTCATTCATTGTTCAGGTAGGCATCTGGCACTTTTGCCTAGAGCCAGCCTCAGGCCGTGATCCTCCTGCTGCTTCTTCCTACATAGGTAAAACTATAGGTTTATATCACCATGCTTGAGTTGTCAAGTTGGTTGTTGTTGTTGTTGTTGTTGTTTGGGGCTTGAACTCAGGGCCTAGGCACAGTCTCTGAGCTTCTTTTGCTTAAGGCTAGTTTAGCTCTACCACATGAACCATAGTACCACTTCTGGATTTTTTTTTGTAATTTATTGGCGATAATCTTTCCTGCCCAGGATGGCTTTGAACCACAATCCTCAGATCTCAGCCTCCTGAGTAGCTAGGATTATAGGCATGAGACACTGGTGTCTGGCTTTGAGTTTTTTTTTTTTTTAAAGAATAAAACTCTTGTTTCCATTGAAGTACCACTTTTGAAGTAACATTACATACTTTTATAAAACTGAAAAAAGGATCATTGTGTACTTAGGAATAAATAAGAAAAAATCTAATTATATGAATTAGCCAATACAACAACACATGGAGAAAAAAATCACAATACAAAGCAACCCTAACTTATATGGAGTCTATTATAACTTCTGTAAGGGATCAAAATTTTGAAACCAGTCAATAAAAAGAAATTATTTGCTATGAGAGGGTATAAAATCAGACTAAGTTGGCTTTTATCCTATGTGCACAAGGAAAAATAGAATAAGGAAGAAACTTTTCGCTTGATTTCTGTCAAACCAAAAATGTGTTAAATGGGGGCCAAGAAAGATTCATGATGCCAATTCACAGAGAAAGGAATCCATAGAAAATATGACACTATTTGGGTTCACAGTCCTGTGTATGCAAAGGAGAGCTATTTTGAGATGCAGTTTTGCTAACTTTTTTTTTTTTGCCCAGCCTAGCCTCAAACAGCAATCTTCCCATCTCCACTTTCCATGTTTCTAGGATTACAGGCATGTACCATCATGCCCAGCTCTCTTTTGTGTAAAGGGTTTTTTGTTGTTGTTGTTGTTTTGTTTTTGTTTTTTTTCCCCAGTCTTGGGCTTGAACTCTGGGCCTGAGTGCTGTCCCTGAACTTCTTTTGCATAAGGCTAGTTCTACCACTTGAACCACAAATTCCATGTAGAATTCAAACTCAGTGTTCTTTCTCTTCTGTCTCAAGCTTGGCTGACAAGCCAGAGCAGCATGTTCTTCACCATTTAATAGCACACTCTAGTTTCAGTAGCTCATGGGTTAGCAGATGGGACATTGGAGAAAATTTAAAAGTCCCTCAAAATGATAATGACAGTTAATCTGGGTTAGTGAGAGTCTTGAAAATGCTAAAATGTTCATACCATGGAGAAAAAAAAAGGTTATTTGGAAAACTTGAGTGTTGTGTTTTATATTTTATCATATCAGAGTTACCTAAGGAATGCCACCTGTGCCATTCTGTCCTGTGAGGCTGACTTGGTACAGTCAGTGCCTGGTTACTATGGATATGGTACTTGTTATTGGTACTGGTTATCCTGTCAAAACTAAGGCAATAACCCCTCTCACTTCCTGATCTCACCACCCTTACCCCAGTGGGACCTGGTCTGAGCAGATGGCTTAGTTGGGCATTGTGCTAGGGAAGGTGAGGTCCAGATAACCCTGAGAGCACATGTCATCATCATGACAGCAGCAGGTCAGTGGCCTAGGCATGCTCTTGACTTAGATGAGGTGGGCACTGTTCTTGGCCAGAGGAAGTTGGGGATGACCAGAAACATGGGATATGCTGAGAAAGAGTAAGTACTCCCTCTGCTTCCTACTCCAAGTTGACACCATTGGAGCCAATCAGGCCATTGGGGACTTACAGAAACTGGCTGCCCCTGCCCTGGAGGACAGAGAAGACTTATTTCAGCCACATGTTGTTTTTCTTTTTTTTTTATTCTTTTTTTTAAAAATTGTGAACATACTATACAGAGGGGTTACAATTACATGGGCAAGATAATGAGTACATTTTGTATCAAGCATTGCAGCCTCCTCCTTTGTTTACCCTTCACATCCCTCCCCCAACCCTCCCACCCAATCCTCCCCCCCACATGTTGTTTTTCTTGTTTTGGTGTTTTTGGGTTTTTTTTTTTTTAGTGTTAAGCTATTCTTCTTAAACCTAAGGCTGTGTAATATAGAACTCAACTGGCGTTCCTTGTCATGAGGTGGCTGAGGTTAGTTTTGAGTCCTTTTTAGCATGTACAGTATGCCTGGCCTCCCACCTTGAGCTATCCCCAGCCCTAGGTGCACCGCCCTTCACTCCTGGGTTGCTGCCCAGCTGGGCTTCCAGTTATTCCTCTGTGCAAAAGGGTGACACATCCACCAGAAGGATCACCTTGGCTACAGTGCACTGCATACCTTGCCAGACTTGCTGCTCTGTCCAATTCTCACTTCACTTACATTCCACTCCCCCTGAGCTGCTAAGGGTCCCAACCCAGCAGTTTACAGGATTTTTTCAAGGGTAGTTTTTCTTGTTGGTGAGTTTCATGCATGTTACTAACAGTTGAGGCTAGTACTGCCCAATAGCATTGACTGTGATGATAAATGTGGTCCAGCCATCAGCCACCCTTGACTATTGAGCACTTGCAGTGTGGCTAGTGAGAGAGGAACTAGTCACATAATTATAACCTCTTTACATTGACCATAGGAGTTATGAATTCTGGCTTCTGTATGTGGAACCTAACCCATGGGCATATCCCTGCAGACTCCATGGAGGGTCTTAGGAGTAGACAGAAACCCTGGGCACAGGGATACAAGGAGAAGTACAGAAAGCAAGTGAACAGAGAGAAGTTAGGTGGTTAGAATAGGAGCTCAGTGGCTTTTCTTTCCTGAGAAGGGCCTGGGCCTCATACTGACAGAATTCGGTGTATGTGACTTATGTTTCCACAGGAGAGAGGCAGGAAATGAGCTGAGTCAGAAGCTGTCATGGCTGGAAGCCCAGCATGCTGCCTACTGTGAAAGCCTGTCCCTGCAGCATCAGTGTGAGAAGGACAAGCTGCTGCAGACACATTTGCGCCGAGCTAATGAGCTGGCAATACAGCTGGACCTGGAGAAGGGGCGACAGGAAGAGAGAGAAAAGGAGATCCTGGCCCGCTGTCGGAGGCAGCAGCTGAAGCTGCAGGCTGTGATGAATGAGGAGCAGGCACAGATATGCAGATCATTCACTCTGGAGAAGGAAAAGTTGGAGCGTACCTACAGGAACCAAGTAGAGAGACTTGCCCGCGAGGCAGAGGTACTGCGTGCTCTCTTGAAAAATGGAAATGCTAAAGTGAGCAATGAGTCAGAAAGGCCGTGCAGCCCCATACCCCTGTGTCCAGACAGTGGTGATCAACTCCTGGTCCAAATGGCTCCCTGTGCTGATAGAGATATGGGGGTATCAGTAGGACACTGGCCTAGCCAGGGACAAACCCAGGGCCAGCCTTGCAATGTGTATGCCATCCAGAGCCCATCCCCCACCCAGATGTCCAGAAGCCTCTCAGAGCACCCCAGCCTCCAAGAGAACTATCAGGGGCCACCCAGCGCTGTTCCTTTGGAGGGGAAGTCACATGTGGAGCCATGTGGGATAAACAAGGGAACCATCCTAGAAGGTCTGCCACCTTCTTTCAGGGCCTCAGCAAGCCCAGGGCAGCCTGACACCCAGGAGCTGCTCTTGGAGGAGCAGGCTGGCTGCTTGATCAGGGATCCAATCTCCTTGGGAAGCCAGGAAGGATTAGCGAGGGGAAGTAAAGGTGCCCTGGAGACTCAGCTCCAACTTGATGGAGAAGCTGCTAGCACAGGGCTCTTGCTGACTTGCCCTAAGCTCCCAGACCCACAGGAGGTGGTGCCAGAGCGACTTGCCACCTTTGAGGAGACAGCAGCTGAAACCCTGTCTGAGAGAGAGAAGCACGATGTGAAAATCAAACTTCTACACCTGGAAGATGTTGTTCGGGCCTTGGAGAAAGATGCAAATTCCAGAGAAAATGACAGGTTTGGTCTCCCAAATGCCCAACTGATCCCACTGGCCTCTTGCTATTGAATGTCATCCGGTCTTTCCCCACTGACAAGCTCTCAGACTGCCAAGCCGGCTATCATGAGTGTAGCCCTGTCCCTGGGCACCTAGGTAATGAGCATGTGCATAGAGAGAAAGGATGGGTCTTTCTGAGGCAGTTCAACAGGCTCTGGTGTCCCCGCTTCTGATCTCACAAGGACAGGATCTGTGTTCAGAGGCCTCGTATTAGTTGTGAGTCACCTGTGAGCTTTCTACCTGTTGAGCTTGGGAGAGGCTGATGGCTGAGAAGCTGCAGCTTCATCTGTATGTACCAGCCTCTATCCTTGCAGTAGCCCAACGAGTTCTTGTGCTGGTGGAAGAGCAGTAAACAAAAGATGCTGTCCGTGGAAAGAGCCTCTGTACTCACACATTCTGGGTTTGCCCAAGACTTGAAGCTAGCTGGTGGACTCAATGCCTTCAGGGACTAGAGATGCTGCCACAGCTTCTGTCTTCAGTAGATACCAAGAGATGGAGAGAAGGTTGTAGATTCTGATTTCTCCACCAAATAAGATGCCCAGATGCCCAAGGAGCCAGGGTTGCTGCTTTCCCAGCTCCCCAAGGGGACACAAGATATAGGTGGAGCTATGCTCTATCACAGATGCCTAGCTCCTTGGTGAGGGTTTTTGCAGGCTGCAGAGCATGGCTTTGGGCCAGAACGGTGGCTACAGAGGTAGCCTATCTTCTGGCTTCTCCTCTGGAGATGGATATGTTTATAGGCACTTGTACAGTCAGGTGAAGTTAGGTCATGCTCTTTGTTTGCTTCATTTAATGCTATCAGATCCCAGACAGCATGCTTGGGAGATATCTGCAGGCTGCAGGAGGTCTCTGCAGGCATAGGACATTTTCCAGGAGTGTACATGGTCACAGAATGAATGATGGGACTAGAATCCAGTCCAAGGACCAGCACATCACTGTGGATCATGGGCAGGTTATTTCCTTAGGGGAAAATAGGTAGGGCTAAGAATGTGGCTCAGGGTAATACGCTTGCCCTGGAAGAGGCCATAGACCTAAGCATGTGGCTGCTTATTAGATCCTGGAATCCTCTTCTACTGTTCCCTTGGACTCCTCTCACTCAGAGTGTTACCTCTACTTGGTCCCCAGCCTGAGTACTGCTGCTTCCCCAGCTCTGAGTCTCAGAAAGCTGTACTTGTGCCATCTGCTGACCCATCTGACAGCCTGGAATCACAGTCATTGGACAGTGTCTTCTGGGCAGCTGCTTTGTGCCAGGATAAAGGGTGGGAATTGCAGAAGAAATGATACAGGTGTTTCAAACTCTCCACCCTATTGGGTGGATGTCCCAGTGTTACAAAATAGGACATCACTGCATTTTAAGGATAAGGAATTTAAATGTTATGCCTCTCAGTGGCTTACATTTTTCAGGAAAACATATGTTTGTAGTGAAAGCCCAGGGAAGATGTAAAAATCAATTGATGTGAACTTGATGTGCACTCAAAGAAGGGGTTTCTTGGGAGGACTTTGGTGAAGGTAGGTTAAGGCTTCATGACACAACAACCTTGAGGCTGCTGTGCCTGCTTCAGACATGAGAACTGCCAGACCTAAGCTACAGTAATTGGTAAATGGGGAGACAGGGTAAGGTGGTTCTCATGTGAACGTAGAGAAATTTCAAAGACCAAAATGCTAGGGCCTGGCTAGGAAACTGAGCTAACTCATGTCAAGAAGTCAGGGGAGGGGAGAGGGTTATTGTGGCTGAGGCCAGAGTGGTTGCTGTAGAGATGCAGGAGTTTGAAGACCATATTGACAGAGCTAGTTCTAAGCAAGCTCTGGGCCAAGAAAGTTAAACATGGATCAGGCACCATTAGTGGATGCCAGGGGTGCTACCTGCTTAATGTGAGGAAATGGAGGGCATCTCTCTGTGCTTGAGGATCCCACAATGCTGCCTCCTACAGAAAGTCAGATTGGTGGAGAGATAGGAAGACCCTCAAGGCGGGGGGGAACCAAGGGGCTGGTATTTTGGAGAAAGGCTTTCTCCACCTGTAACTGTATGCAGAGCCAATGAGGGGCTAGTTCAGACAAAGACAGGTGGCTAAGAAGAAGTCTATGAGGCTCAGCAGCTTGGAGATGTCCCCTCTGTCCCCTTACTCCTTGCCCAATTTGTCCCCAGCCCTAGATCCTGCTTTACCCAGGTCTGTTCCCAGTACTAGCCAGGCACTCTTAGCTACAATTGCCAGAATGTCAGCCTTTCAGTCTTTCTAGAGAAACATGCATAACCACCTCCCCAAGCTCACCAGAGCCACAGAACCCTAGGCTGGGTGAGGGTCAGACATAGATCTTGGAGGCCATGGTGAAGTTTGAGGCCTTTATCATAGAGAAAGCCAAGTCCAGAGAAAAGGACCCAGTCAGTTTGTGTTGTATGAATCTGAGCTCACAGTATAGAGAGCTTCAGGAAGATCCTGAATACTCCAGGGTCCAGATGTGTCCATTGTGACTCTATTCTGTTTACATTCACACTCCTCTTTTCTGATTTCCTTAAGAAAATTTCAGGCATAATATTTTCTGCTAAATATTTCAGTATATTATTTTGTAAGAGCAGAATCGTTCTCTTAAACATCTATGATACCTTTATCACACACAAGAACTTTAACAATAGCCAACCACTTAGCTTTTCAGGAAGCTGGGATCAGAGGATTCCAGTTTGAAACCAGCTCACACAGGAAAATCCATGAGACTCTTGTCTCCAAGAACCAGCAGAAAGCCAGAAGTAAGGATATAGCTCAAGTGGCAGAGTACCAGCTTGAGTGAAAAAAACTAAGGGACAGTGCTCAGGCCCTGAGGTAAATCCCCAGTACTGGCATTTTAAAAAAGACGAATTTTAATATTGATATTCACTCTACAGTCTGATTTCAGTAACTGTCCCAATGTGTTCTTTATAGATGGTTCCCTGCCTTCCTGGATCCAATAGAGGATTATTCTATCCTAGTTACTATATATGTAATGTCCTTTAAGCTGAAAATGTATTTTTCTATTTGGTGGGGAGGTATCAGTGAATAGTAACCTTTTTTATCATGGTAAAATGCATGTAGCTTAAAACTAATTATTCTAACCACCTTTGTATATTATTCAGTGGCATTAAATATTCACAATGTCTTACATGTGTCTTCACCATTCACTTTCAGATTTGTCTCATTCATTCCAAACAGAAACTCTGAATCCATCAAGCAATAGCACTTGTTAGTCTTTTGTTTGACAATTTTGACATGAGTGTTCACAAAGATAGGATCTGTGATTTTCTTGTGGTGTCTGTTTTTAGCATCAAGATGATGCTGACCTCTCCATTTTTTTAGAAGGTTGAGAAAGACTGGTGATAATTTTTCTCTAGTAATGTTTGATAGAAGTTGCTAGTGAAACCCTATGCTTCTAAGCTCCTTGCTCTCAATTATTTATTCAATCTCCTGACTCGAGGTCTATTCATATTTTATAGTTCTTTGTAAGTCTATTTTGAGAGATTATTTTAGGAACTTGGACACTGCTCTGTGTGTGTGTGGGGGGGGTGCTGGAAATAGAACCAGTACCTTACATATGCTAGGCAAGTGTTCTATCACTGACCTCCACTCCTAGCCTGGACACTAACATTTTTGAAGACTCAAGACCATTTCTGGATGGCATTTCAGGTGTAGTTACAACTTGCTGACATTGCATAGTTTTCAGCCTGTCACCATTGAAGGTTCACCATTCCTTTTGATATCTTATGCCTGTTCAGTTGGACCAGGTTTTTGCTTTGGAAGGAAGTTCCTTTTATGAAATTCTGTTTGGTTCAGATTTCCTCAGTTTTTATTTATCTGAAAAAAATGTTTTATATTTTTGAAAGACAATATTCTTTGGAACACAAATCCAGATTAGTAGTTCTTCACACATATTCATTCAGTACAAGAAATTCCCTGTTGCCTTTGAGCTGTTAGATCACTTTGCATGGTTATTAGTTATCTGTTGCTGCTCTGACAAGTGACCTTTAACCCAGCTTAACACAACGCAGATTTATTATACTACATATTTGGAGTTTAGAAAAGTAGAATGGGTCTCCCTTGGAATCCAAGTGCCACCTGAGCTGTGCTTCCTTCTGGAAATTCTAGAGAGAAAAATCTTTTTGCCTCTTCAGCTTTTAGGGGCTGCCCACCTCTTTTTATATTTATGGCTTCTCCATCTTTAAACTCAGCAGTGATGGGTCCTGTCTTTCCTTCATCACAATACCCAATGCTGAGCCTTCTGCCTCTGTCTTCCACCTTTTTAAAGTATCTTGGTGATTGCAATAGGTCCACACAGATAATCCAAAACAATTTAAGAATAAATTCTTCAGGTACTAAGTGGGATTTTAAGCTGTCTCATTAGTCACCTGTATTGGGGAACTGTAATCTGTCATAAACAATGATGTTACCCCACAGAGATTCTCAGGTTGTCAAAAGCAAAGGTGGCCCAGGAAGACTGGGTTTCACTTCTGCCTTTTCCCCTGACAAGAGTCTTTGAATTTCTGTGGGCATCTTCCTAAATTTCTGTTTCAGAGTGTGGGGTGGGTGAAAACTTTCCTGAGAATTATGCTGATGGATCTTGGTCTTCTGATTCCTTGTGCATCTTAACTCTGCTGCAGTTCACTGGTGGGGGTAAATATACTTTGCCAACCCTGAAGACTCATCCCAAAACTTGGCATCAGTAGCTAGTACTCTCATGTTTTGGCAACGGTTATGAGATGCAGGGAAGAAGTCAGCTGTAAGCACAAAGTAAACAAGACCAAACTGCTAAATGAACTCCAGAGCTGTGGCTGGAGAAAGCCATGTTTCCTGTGGCATGATCTTTGGCACATGCAAAGCAGAGCCTGCTAACCACTGGAGAGGGTGTAGTGTCCTTTGCCTGTTCCAGGGCAGGGAATGGAGGCTGGTTTTCAGTGTTTTCACTGGAGAGCTGGGATCGGTGGTGCCAATGGTTCTCACAGGCTTCTTCAATTTTTCACGCAGAATCGAGTTTCGTAGGCTTTCTGAAGAAAACACTCTATTGCAAACTGACCTGAGAAAGATTCAGCAGGAGCTAGAAGCTGCAGAGAACACAAATGGCGCACAGAGGTAAGGGGTGCCTCTGAGTTCCACCCAGTCCTGTGAGGCTCTGGCCTGTTTGCTGTCTAGGGTGAGCATATCAGGCTTTGGGTTAAAAAGTGGGTGGAGTTCAAAGATTAATCTTCATTCCAGGAAGCCCTGTGTAGCTGGACTTGATCTGTAAGCAGACATGGCAGGCAAAGGGGTCTTCTACAGGTTGGCAGCCATCTTGATTCCTATGTCCCTTGGACTCAAATGTGGAGGCCTAGATCATGTGTGTGCACACGGTCTCATGGTTAACATTCCATCTATAGGACATTGTTTCACCCCTACAGAAATGTTTCACTTCACTCATAGGCTAGAGACAGCAAGTGCTATTAATGGGGGAGAAAATGCTGCTGGGGCCCTCTGGCCAGTCAGGCCTGATGGCTTCAGCTGTGCATTTCTCTTAGGTCCACTGTGGGTATTTCAAGGTCAGTGAGTCAGAGCTGGGAGAAAGGGTGGTGTCAGAAGCTGAGCACTAGGCAGGTGAGTGTTGGGCTGGGACCTCTCTTGAATGCGGGTGGTATGACAGGGACCTGCACATGAAAGGGAAAGAATGTGTGTCAGAGGAATGTGGATTTCTTCTGTCACTGCTCTAACTGTATCCACAGACTGTCTCTTTTTTTCTAGCTGTGAATTTCAAGATCAGCTCAGTGATAAAATGCTGGGGATGTGGTTTTTGTTTGATAGAATTGCTGTGTTTAAAATATGGAATCCAGTGGCGCTGTGGTAGAGCGCTCGCCTTGATCTCAAGAGCTGAGGGACAGCACCCAAGCCCAGAGTTCAGGCCCCACGACTGACCCCCCCCCAAAAAAAAAAGATTTAAAATATGGAATACAAGCTGGGTGCCAGTGGCTCATGCCTGTAATCCTAGCTACTCAGGAGGCTGAGATCTGAGGATCGCGGTTCAAAGCCAGTCCGGGCAGGAAAGTCTGTAAGACTCTTATCTCCAATAAACCACTAGAAAACTGGAAGTGGCGCTGTGGCTCAAGCAGCTCAAGGTGATCGGTCACCTTGAGCTGAAGAGTGCAGGGACAGTGCCCAGGCCCAGAGTTCAAGCCCCACGACCGACCAAAAATAAATAAAAATGAAAATATGGAATCCAGAGTAGGAG
Source organism: Dipodomys ordii (assembly GCF_000151885.1). Lineage (NCBI taxonomy): Eukaryota > Metazoa > Chordata > Mammalia > Rodentia > Heteromyidae > Dipodomys > Dipodomys ordii. Next base: position 2,408,981 of record NW_012267315.1, read on the forward strand.
TTAGTGTATTTCAAAAAATTCTGCAGAAATTGCAGAAGGAAATTATTTTTTTTTCCTGGAGTGTGCTACGCTGGAGAGACCCCTTTGAAGATGTACATACCTCAGCTCGTGTAAGGCATCTGGGCTCTTTACAGCTCTGAGTATGAATAGTTCCATAGTTTGAAAAAAATTAATATGATAGGAATTTAATAGAGGATGTGTTTTTACAGTACTATAAGTATTAATCATTCTGGAAATCTAAAATATTACATGTTCCTAAACCCCATGATTTGTGACTGGTGTCTCCCCCATCCCCCGACCCCAGTCAGCACTGGCAACAATGACCTAGAGATGAGACAGTCTGTACAGTACAGAATGGTCATATTATCTGTCCCGTGATTGTAGGCTAAATCACAGACAGCACAGAAAGTGATGACCAAGAAGAAAAGTGCTCTATTTTAATTTTGCTTTTTCAACAGGAAAGAAATCGAGGTTTTAAAGAGAGACAAGGAAAAGGCCTGCTTTGAAATGGAAAAGCTCAATACACAGGTCAAGTATTGATACCTGGCATGCAGCTATGCTACTCTTCTAATTATTTTAAAATATAATCACATTTACAGAAAAGAAGGGCAGAATGTTCTGGCAAAAAAAAAAAATCTGACTGAGTTGAATTTCCTCACCTTGGAAAGAATATCTGAAGCACAGGGTCCAGAACATGAAGGCTTACAGGTGGCATTGGTCTCCTTCTGTCAGTCTGTGCCTGGCCATTGAAGGCTTTACATTTTCAAGATTACAGGTGGTAACTGTATAGTGTGTTACTCCATTTGAGTCTCTCTGATGTCTTCTTGTGATTTGAGTCAAATTATCTTTTTTTGTTTGTTTGCTTTGGTCAGGAACAGTTAGAAACTAATGTGTCCCTACCTAACTCCTTTGGGATATGATAATTTGTCGTATTGCTGGTGATGACCACTTTTGATTACTTGGGTAAATGGGTTGTTAGCTGGAGCTTTCATTTTTTCCTTTGTAATTAATGAGTGGTTTTATAAGATGAGTGAGACATTATCATGTAAGTACCCTAGTATCTCTCTTCTCTCCCTCCATTTGTCTCTGTCCTTCTTTGTCTTTTTTCAGTGCAAGGGATTGAACCCTAGGCAAGTACTTTACCACTTAGCTACATTCCAGCCCAGCATCCTTTTGTTCCTTGGTGGAGTCAGTATAATTGTGGCCAGTTTTATAAGTGTGTATTCTCCTATAGTGATATAAGTGAATCATCTATGTCACTAATTTATATCATCATCTAATTATACCGTTATATTACTATCCAGTGGGTTATATTACCATCGGTATTTATTGTGATGTCCAAATTAACCAATGGGAACCCTTCAGAGTAACTTCTGTGTTCCTTGGACACATCCTAATCTTTTTTTTTTTTCTTCCCAGTCCCAGGGCTTGACTTCAGGGCCAAGGCACTGACCCCAAGTTTCTTTTGCTCAAGGCTAACACTCTTCTATCACTTGAGCCACAGTACCACTTCTGGCTTTTTCTGTTTATGTGGTACTGAGGAGTTGAACTTAGGGCTTCATGCATGCTAGGCAAGCATTCTACCACTAAGCTACCTTCCCAGCACCTAATCTTTTTATTTTCAGCACTTAAAAAAATTGGGGGGGCTGGGAAGGTGGCTCAGTGGTAGAGTGCTTCCTTGCATGCATGAAGCCCAGGGTTTGATTCCTCAGCACCACATAAGCAGAAAAAGCTGGAAGTGAAACTATGGTTCAAGTGGTAGAGCGCTAGCCTTGAGCTGAAGGGCTGAGGGAGAGTGCCCAGGTCCAGAGGTCAGGCCCCATGACCAACAACAACAACAAAAAATTGGCAGTACTAGAATTTGAACTCAGGGCCATATGCTTGTTTGCTAGGCACTCTACTTCTTGATCCACGCCTCCAATTTCTTTTTTTGTATGTTTTTGATTGTAAGAATACTGTACACAGGGGTTACAGTTACATGACAAGGTAATGAGTACATTTCCTATCTAGCATTGTTGCTTCTTCCTGCCATTTCAAGATGTTCCAGGTTCTCCAGAATTTTTTCCCTTGCCCTAGCCCTGATGCCATTCCTGGAGCCCCAGCCATTTCTCCAAGAAGTGTTGGTTACTTGTACCATAGAATGGTCTTTGGAGACCAAGATCTGGTCACTTGATGTACCTGCCTAGTGTTCCTTGAGTGCATAGCTTCCAGATGCATGCACTCTGGCTCTGGCTCCTGCTCTTGCTCCCCCTCCCCCTCTCCTTCCCTCCCTCTCCCTCTCTCCCTTTCTCCCTCTCTCCCTCTCTTCCTCTCCCTCTCTCTCTCTCCCTCCCCCTCTCCTCCCTCTCTCTGTCTCTCTCTCGCTCTCTCTCTCTTCCAGATGCTCTTAATGGATATAGATAGGAAACTTGAGTGTGCTTACATACATAGACACATTTATATAGTTTCAAGTATATTTATTTAAATATCTCTCAGTACTTGAAGACTAAGAATTCAGACCCATGTCAGTAGTTGCCACCCAATATCACGGGAATAATTCTGTTTTTCCCCCCTTTTTTTTGTATTTGCAGCTTATTTTTTCAACAATGAGATCTGCTTTCCATCATCCTCAATATCATTGCTTATTGTTTGACCAATGTCCCATGTCCTTTTCACTCAGTATGGCACTGACCACCCACTCTGCTGTCCTTTTGCTCCTTTTTGTAGATGTCATCCATAATGGGTCCCAATTAATAGCTTTTGGACTGAATTAGTAAGGATTAAGGACATGAACTTTTCTTCGTACAGGTTTTTTTTGGTTGTTGTTGTTGTTGTTTATTGTCAGTTGTGGGGCTTGAACTGGGCCTGGGCGCTGTCCCTGAGTTCTTCGGCTCAAAGCTATTGCTGTATCACTTGAGCTGCAGTGCCACTTTTGGTTTTCTGGTGGTTAACTGGAGAATTGGAGGTAAGAGTCTCACAGACTTTCCTGCCTAGGCTGGCTTTGAACTACCATCCTCACATCTCAGCCTCCTGAGTAGCTAGGATTATAGGCTACTGGTGCCTGGCTACCGTAATTTTTTGTTTTAGTTTTTATTTTATTTTATTTTTGTTGGTCATGGGGCTTGAACTCTGGGCTTGGGAGCTTTTCCAGAGCTCTTCAGCTCAAGGTGAGTACTCTACCACTTAAGCCACAGCTCCACTTCTATTTTTTTTTTTTCTGGTCATTAATTGGAGATAGGAGTCTTGGTACTTTCCTACCCTGGCTGGCTTTGAACCATGGTCCTCAGATCTCAGCACCTTGAGTGAGCCACCGGCACTGAGCTACAGTAATTTTTTTAATGAAACAATTTAATTGATACAAAAATATAAAATCATGTATATTTATGAGGTGTCATGTAATATTTTGATACATATCTATTATACAGTTTTTAAATCATAGTACATTATTGTGATCCATATATGCAATAGTATACTAGAATTTCTTACTCCATTATTTTATGTTGATAATTATAGACATATCTAAGTGGTTAGAAATATAGATTAATTAGTTACTTTGTTAAGTTTCTTCCAGTAGTGTAATTTTGCTAATATAAGTCCCACTTTAATTCCAGGATTTTATCATTCCAGAAATACAATTGGTGGTAACTTTTTAAAAATGAACATTGGTATCATAATATTTATTTGCTCATTAATAATTAAGGCCTGGGCTGGGAAGTTGGCTCAGTGGTAGAGTGCTTGCCTTGCATGCATGAGGCCCTGGGTTTGATTCCTCAGTACCACATAAGCAGAGAAAGCTAGAAGTGGCACTGTGGCTCAAGTGGTAGAGAGCTAGCCTTGAGCTGAAGAGCTGAGGGACAGCGCCCAGGCCCAGAGTTCAGGCTCCACACTGACACACCCACACAAAAAAGGCTTGCTGGGTGCTGGTGGCTCACACCTGTAATCCTAGCTACTCAGGAGGCTGAGATCTGAGAATCTAGGTTCAAAACCAGCCCAAGCAGGAAAGTCTGTGTAAGACTCTCATCTGCAATTAACCACCAGAAAATTGGAAGTGGCGTTGTGGCTCAAGTGGTAGAGAGCTTGCCTTGAGCTGAAGAGCCAGGGACAGGGTCCAGGCTCAGAGTTCAAGTCCCATGACTGACCCCCCTCCCCCCCAAAAAAAAATAAAATAATAATAATTAAGGCTTGCCAGGTGCTGGTGACTTACACCTGTAATCGTAGCTACTCAGGAGGCTGGGATCTGGAGGATCATGATTTGAAGCCAGCCTATGCAGAAAAGTTTGTGAAACTCCATCATAGACAGGAGGCTTTTGCTGTGGCCAAAGCTGAGTTGGAGGCATAGCTCAAGTGGTAGAGGGCCAGCCACAAGCAAAACAAGCCAAGAGTTTATGAAGTCCTGGGTTCAAGCCCTGGTACCAGAAGGAAAAAAAGATATTTTGCATAATACAGTATCTATATAGATACTAGCAGTACTAGTGTTTGAACTAAAGCACTTTTATTGCAAGCCATTCTTCCAGCCCTGAATTTTGCTCATTATTTTTGAGCTAGAACCTCACTTCCTGGCGGAGTGATCCATTTATGGTAGGCTTCCCAGAAACTAGGATAACAGACAGGCCACCAAGTCCATCTTCACCAAGAAGGGATCTCACAAACTATTTTTACTGCCCACGTTTGCCTTAAACCACATTCCTAACATTCTGAGCCTCCCACGTTGCTTGAGTTAGAGGCCTGAGCCATTAACACCCAGAAAAATGTTTTGATATTGATGACTTACCTATGGTATTTTTAATTTTTCAGCATAAGAAAATAGGTACATACTTTTGTGTATTTTGTATAAACAACAGTAAGAATTAATGGTGGTCTAGGTAGTTCTTAGTTGTTAGCCCTGTTTTATTTTTACCTAGTATAAATTATATTCTTTTTCATGGTTGTATTAAGACTGGTAGTTAGACAATATTACCAAATGCCATACAAATCCTGAAAGCAGCACAGGGGAATAATCTTTATAGGGCACTTGAAACTCTTTCAAGTTGAAGTTGCTTTCTTTGGTTATTTTTCCATTTCAATGTGAAGTAGGTTGTTAGGAGTTTCATTAGTGGTTCCATTATGTGGCTTTTCAAAAGAAAAAAATGATTTTGATTTCTTCAACAGCTCACAGTTCTCAGAAAAGACATATTTTGGGAATTATAGTCCAGTAATGTGTATAATAACCAAATGCTTTTAATCGATGAAATCTTTCAGTGCAATTATAATAAATAAGCATGTGCATTCTTACCTCTGTTACCAGAATATCCTGGAACCCAAGCAATTCTTTTTTTTTTTTTTTTGGTAACTCTGGGGATAAGGTTGCTAGGTAGGTGCCCTACCACTTGAGCTGCACTTCCAGGCCTTTTGTTTTAGTTATTTTTCAGATGGAGTCTCATTTTCCTTGCACTGGCAGGCCTGGAATGCAGTCTTCCTACTTAACTTTGTAGCTGAGATAACAGGCGCACACCATCCAGCTGTTTCACTGGGATGGTAGTCTTGCTTATACCCAGGATGGCCTTGAACTATAATCTTGATTTCCCCCTTCTGAGTAGCTGGGATTACAAGAGTAAGGCACTTTGCCTAATTTATTTACATCATATATACCTTCCATATTGGATACTTCTGACCATCACCTTTATGTTACTGTTGCATATTTTTTTCAAATTTCCATTTTTCCCCCACCAGTTGATTTGGGGTAGGGTGGGCAGGACTCTGGGCCTTGCACTTAACTCAGCTTACTTGCTCAACACTGGTGCTCTACCACTTGAGCCACACATATCCAGCACAAATTTGCTTTTAAGCAATTTCTTTACCACAGACAAGTGCACAAAGCAGCTAAGTGAGATACATTGTTTTCTTTCTGTAAACTGTGCTGGGCACAGGAAGGCAGCCAGCACAACTCCATATCCCTTGTCCTCACCAATTGCCTCAAGTATGCATATACCTTTCTCTCTCTAGAAGTTAAAGCTACTTTCAATCTCAAATTCCTGTTGTCTGTGAAAACCCATATCACTGGAGTTAACTAGATACATTTGACTCATGGTGTAACTCTCCAGCCAGATGGCCTGAACAAGTCAGTTCCTTTTCTTTTTTCTTTTCTTTTTTTTGGGGGGTCCAGTTGTGGGGCCTGAACTCTGGGCCTGGGCACTGTCTCTCAGCTCTTCAGCTCAAGGCTAGCGCTCTACCACTTGAGCCACAGTGCCACTTCTGACTTTTTTTTCTCCCTGCTTATGTGGTGCTGAGGAATCGAACCCAGGGCCTCAGGCATGCAAGGCAAGTGCTTTACCACTGAGCCACCTTCCCAGCCCCATCAGTTCCTTTTTTTATTTACCATGTCACAGCTCTCATTGTTTTCTTCTGTAAGAAGGAGACTGGGGGACTGTTTACTTTTAGATTTGGAAAGAGATCAATTTTCTATGATAGATCACCTTATCGCAGCTTCTCCAGCTGTTGTATGTATGTAATTAGGTATGTGTTTTGGAGGTTTCTTAACTTCTTTCATGGTGTGTGTGTGTGTGTGTGTGTGTGTTTTCTGGAGCTTGAGCTCAGAACCTAGGCATGGTCACTGAGCTGTTTTGCCTATAGCTAGAGCTCTACCACTTTAAGCCTCAGTTCCACTTCCTGTTCTTAATGTGGTTAATTGGAGATGAGAATCTCACGGCCTTTCCTGTCCAGGCTGGTTTTGAACTGCTCATGCCCATAATCCTAGCTACTCAAGAGGCTGAGATCTAAGAATTGTGCTTCAAAGCCAGCCTGGGCAGGAAAGTCCATGAGACTCTTATCTCCAATTATCCTCCAGAAAACTGGAAGTGACACTGTGGCTCAAAATGGCAGAGTGCTAGCCTTGAGCCAAAAAGAGCTTAGGGACAGTGCTCAGGCCCCAAGTTCAAGACCTACTGCTAACAAAAACAAAAAACCCACCTTCATTTCACCAAGATAAATGCCTGAGACTCTAATGGCTGGCTTGTGTGGTAGTGATTACATATTTAGTTTTATAAGAAATTCCCAGGCTTGCATCTCAGTATGGTAGAGCATTTTAGATCCCAGCAACTGTGCATGAGCTGGTTTTTCCACATCCTTGTGACACTTGGTGCTTTTACTTTTCTTCTTGCCATCCTGGTAGGTAGATATTAAGACAGGAAGGCCGGAGGCGTACAGTTGGGTGCTCCTCCTGGGTTGGACAAGCTCTGGTGGAGTCATTTTCATTGAGGGAAAACTTTGAATGTCCTTCAAACTTGCTTAGTGCCTTAATTTGCTTAGGATGCCATAATAAAATACGACACACCCAAACTTACATTTATTTCTAAGTCTAGAGGATGGAAATACTGTCTGGCTTGGTTTCTGGTGAGGGCCTTCTTTGTAGCTTACAGATAGCTTCTCACTGTCCTTACATGTGAGGGAGAGAGGTCTCTTCTCATAAGGTACTAGTTCAATTGCTCTCCCACCTTAAGGAAAAATTTAACTATAATTACCTCTTGAAAGCCCTATTTCCAAACGTAATTACACTGTGGGGAGTACACAATCCATAGCAGTAAATTCCCCTCTTCTTATTGGAAGCCTGGTGCAGGGGATTTTTCTCTAATTCTTTTCTTCTATGAGAACTTGATGAGGTCAAGGATGTTTGGGACCCCTCACAGTAAGTGGACCCACATTATGGAACCCAGCACTGTAACTCTTAAGCTACCCTGGCCTCTGGCATTTGTCTTTACGTTCAACTTTGCTTAATGGTTTTTGGCCACTGCCTTCTGCCTGTGGCATACTGTGATTCTCATTTCCTGTCTCTCTCTGGTTTTCAGGCTTTGGTTTGCCCTGTGACCTTGGTTCTCTGATGGATTTAAGAAGAGTTGATGATTTTGCTTATTTCACTTTTTTTGTCATTGGGAGGTTGGAAGTGATGATTTCTAAGCTCTTGTCATGCTTGAAACCAGAAATTGTAGATTCATACTCCTGCCTAGGTGACATGCTCTAACACTTAGCCAGAAACATGTCAAAAAGAGAGCCAGGCACCAGTGGGTCATGCCTATATTCTTAGCTACCGAGGAGACTAAGATCTTAGGATCATAATTTGTAGCCAGCTCAGAGAGGAAAGTCCATGAGACCGTGATCTCCAGTTAACCACCAAAAAGCCAGAAATGGAGTGTGTCTCAAATGGTATAGCCTTGAGTGAAAAAGTCAAGTCCTAAATTCAAGTCCTAACACTGCCATGTATGCACATGCACCCATACACGACGAAGACAAAGGCTAAGGAACAGCCCAGATTCAAAGATGCTAACTCAGCATGACTGAAAGGGTGTCACTGGATCAGCTGCTAAAACAAATGCATGTGTGATATCAAGGTTTTTGCTGTGCAGGAGCATACCGGTTCTCAGAAACTCACAGCAGGGCTAGGGTGGAGGAAGCATTGCTTATGTCTGTGTGTCCTATGCAGACATGTGTGTGCACATATAGCAGGGAACATGCTGAAGGTACTGTTGTGAATCCTTATAATGATCTATACTTACAGCCATTCTTTAAGTTTGAAATTGTTTCCAAATGCTAAAGATGAATAGAAGAAAATGGACTAGTCCATTTAGCTTCGGAGCTAAAGAACTATTTTATTCCTACTAATAAAATCAAGGCTATCCTCAAAAGACAAGGTGATCTGTTTATTGATATAGAAAAACAATTTTTAAAAATTTTCACAAAAGCCGGATGCTGGTGGCTAACTTCTGTAATCCTAGCTACTCAGGAGATTGAGATCTGAGCATCGCAGTTCAAATCCAGCCCAGGCAGGAAAGTCCATGAGGTTCTAATCTCCAATTAACCACCAGAAACCAGAAGTGGCGCTATGGCTCAAGTGGTAGAGTGCTAGCCTGAGCTGAAGAGCTGAGAGACAGCGTCCAGGTCCAGAGTTCAAGCCCCATGACTGAAAAAAAAAAAAAAAACCACCATAAAACATAATAAACACTAGGGGAGGAAGAGAAAGACAAGAAGAAAAGGAGAAGTAGGAGGACATGGAGGAGAAAAAGAGGGAGAAGATAGGTATCTCACTGGCCAGAGCTTCCAGGGGTTTATGGTGTATTCAAAACATTTCTACCCTCAATCCTGAGATTATGGGGAGGGATAAGGAAGGTGAGATTAACTCTCAGAGAAGAGCTCCAGAATAGTGTAGACACTTTGCTAACCTTGCATGAAGCCAAATTGAGGCACTTTCAAGGTTTCATGATATGCTTTTTTTTTTTTTTTTTTTTGTCGGCCGTGGGGCTTGAACTCTGGGCCTGGGTGCTGTCCCTCAGCTCTTCAGCTCAAGGAGAGCGCTCTACCACTTGAGCTACAGCGCCACTTCCGGTTTTCTAGTGGTTTATTGGAGATAGGAGTCTCACAGTCTCTCCTGCCCGGGCTGGCTTTGAACCACGGTCCTCAAATCTCAGCCTCCTGAGTAGCTAGGATTACAGGCGTGAGCCACCAGCGCCCGGCTCATTATATGCTTTTTAAACCCACAAAACACTGCCAAGTTCTGGGAGTGTGTTTCAGAGGACATCCTGCCCCCACACACAATGCTGTTCCCTCTTTTCCAAAACTGACCCCTGTGGGAAAAGCAAATAAGCACAACTGGAATTTCCATGGGGGAAAAAACTGTAAGGCCACCCTCCTAGCTGCTATTTCTGTGCCTAATGCCTTCCCTGTCTACCCCTGAGCATTTGCTGAACCGACTGCTAGGCAGTGACTGTTGAAAAAAAGCTAAAGGCACAATTTAGAGACATTAAACGCTGGGTTTGTATGTTCAACTATAGAGCAGGTGACATTTTGAGGAGATTCTCATGCTTCAATTTTAGCGAAGTTTTAAAATTTTTACATTGCTTAAAATACCTTTGAAATAACCATGGAGGACCAGAGTCCTGGAAGGTCTCTAGACAATTGCTTGGTGTATTTTCAAAGAAGCAGAGCAGAGTTTTGACCCTCACCTTCCATCCTGGCAGGAAGTTGAGGGCCTCCACTCACTTGATACCAGTATCTCCTCCTGTCCCCTTTGTGACAATCCAATTTGTCTAAAAGCTGCCAAATGCTCCCAGAGGAACAAACTTGTGCCTGATGGGAACCACTGGAATAATCTCAGTGGAACTGCTGTTTTAAAAGCATATTTGTCAATCAATCATTTTACCCTTTTTACTGTAGATCCAGAACTACAAGGATGAATTGTCACAGATCAACTCCAGGGTCCTTCAGCTGGAAGGGGACACTTCCACCCACCAGGCCTGGAAGGAGAAACGTCATGTTGCCATTCAGCTGTTAATGCAGAGGTTGGAGGAGGCTAGCCAAAGGGAGCAGCAGCAGGTAAGAGGCCCTGAAAGGCAGCTGTGTTCAGGACCAAGGCATTTGGGACCCAGACGCTAACAAGTCAAGAAAAACCCTATGGTCCAGGAAGTGGTGACCCCAGCATGAGGAGAAGGGCTTCTGGAGTCCTAGAGAAGTGAGTAGACCCTTGCAGCTTTGACACATCTCCAGGATCTAGAAAAAGCAGCAGCATGAAGTTAAATACAGAAGATAGAAATCAGAACAATTGTTGACATGCTTTAACTTCATAATTTCGCTTGGGGGAATTGCACCCACAAACATTATAGAAAGATTTAACTGGAAGTTATTTTTGTTGCAGTGCTGTTTGTTTGTTTGTTTATTTCAGTCATGTAGATTGAACTCAGGGCAAACATGCTGTCCCTGAGTTTTTTCACTCAAGGCTAGCACTCTACCACTTTGAGCCATAGCTCCACTTCTGGTTTTCTGGCAGCTAATTGGACATAACTGTCTCATGGATTTTCCTGACTGGACTGTCTTCAAACTGCCATTCTCAGATCTCAGCCTCCTGAGTAGCTAGGATTACAGGTGTGAGCCACCAGCACCCAACTGTGGTACTATTTATAATAGCAAAATAGAACTTGAATTAGTTTGAATCATCAACATTAGGGGCATGGATACATAGGGTACAACCATTAAAAACCTAGCTCTCAATAACATTGAGTGTCTGGGGAAAACTTGTCCAGGGACAGTTAGGAAGAAAGCAGCATGCCATCTTTGTGTTCTCATGTCAGCATCTTGATGGACCTGCTCTGGGCAGAAAAGGGCATAGAATTGTGATAATATGTCAGGCATGGGCCCCAGGCTCATAAGTGGTTTATATTTTGCAATTTCTTCTCTGAAATTTCTGTATTGAATGTATCAGGCTGTTAAGATATTTCTTAGACCTGAGAGATTGATATTTTAAAAACAGGATAAACAAATCCAAAAACTTGAAGTTGAACTTGAGCATATGAATCAGGAATGTCAGAACCTGAAGCTGTCACAGTCAGAACTGACAGAAAGCCTTCAAGAAACTCAAGAGCAGGTGGGTACATGCAATGGTGGTAGGCACTTAATCCAGTCCCAGCCCAGGAAAAGTGTCGATAATATGCTGACCACATTGCTGTGCCTAGTCAGCCTAGAGAGATTATTGGGCTAGTGGGAGGTCTTGCATCTTGTCAGGCACAACCAGGCCCACGTGTCTTCCTTTCCTCTTGACCATGGGGTCACATCACACCTGCCTCAGAAGGAACCCCTGTGAGAGTTGTGACTCCTCCTCCTGTCTATGAAGTCTCAGAGGTGAATCACACTGACGCAGTCAGTTCTATGGTTCCAAAGGAAATTCTGTGTATTTTAGATGGAAGCTCCCAAGTTAGATTGCTTTAAATTGTGTTCAGATCTTACTTCTCATTGCTTAATCAAAGTTGTTGGGTCTCCCAGCTTTGGGGCACCTCATTATAGAGTCTGTACTCTACTTTTGCTTTCAGTAAGCTTGCTGCTTCACTATATAAAAAACAACAACAGCAAAATTATTGGCTAAATTATGCATAGTTTAGTAACAATGTGTACTTATAACACCAATGGGCTCTGAGCACCCCACTGTGGTTGGAGACCCAGAAGTTGCAGTAATCACATTCTGGAACCAAGGGCATAGCTTCTTCTTAGAAGTATGAAAGCCCGACAGAAAAGGAAATTACCACATGCAGCTTACATAGTTTCTATTTCACTCAGTTCTATGAAGCAATCTGGGAGGGACAGAATCTGATTATTCTGTAACGATCCCATGTTAAGTCCCTGCACTACTGTTCGAAGGTTGACAGACCAAGCCTTTCTGCCTCTATCCTGTGGGGATGCTCTAGCTGATAAGAGTTGGGCTCTGGATCCCTGGGTGCTGATATACCTTTAAGGATCACTATACCACAGAAGAGGGAGTGGGTTTTACTGCCCTGATAGTGGAGGTGGTGTTAGGCTCAGAGTTTAGCTCACCAGCACCTTTGCTGGGTCTCCTGATGTCCCTGGACACTCACTTCTACCAAAACTGTTGTCCATCTGAGGTGCAGTTGTACAGTGCCCACCGGAGACTAGAGGCAGCACAGGGTCAGCATGAGCAGAAGGTCCAGTGTCTGCAGGAACAGATGGCCCAGCTGGTGCCTGGGGCCCGTGTGGCAGAACTGCAGCACCTGCTCAGCCTCCAGAAGGAGGAGGCTAGGAGAAAACTGGATTCACAATGGGTGAGTAGGGTTGTTTCAAGCTGGTTGTGTAAACAGAGGGCCCTGAAGGCCAGCTCATGGAATGGGGGAAGTTGTAGGATCCTAGTCCTTGAAAGAAAGAATGAGGAGGGTTCAGGGATGGGAGGTTAGTCTGAGGTACACATGGAACCAGCTGACCCACTCAGCTCAGACAGACCTGTTCTGTCTTTATACCATAAAGCAAGCCAAGTAGGGGATCATCAGTACACAACAGTTAGCAAGATTTGCTTTGTGTAAGTTGTTTCAGATTAAAATCTCAGATCAGTTCTTTGAGGACAAAGCAAGATCTACAGAACGACAGTCACTTTATGGCTTACGACAGATATTTCTAAACTGCAAATGGCACATATAATCACATTTCTAAACTAACTATGCCTCCCACCTAGCTGGGATTAAATTCCATACAGAAGAAAGATCACTAATGTCACACACAGATTTGTGCATTTTAGCCAAGTTCCACTTTATTATAAATAAATCCTAGAAGGCTTCTTCTTAAAAGTTAACATTGTTTTGTCACCCTTGGTGTCAGGAAGAACACCAGCAACAGCTGAGATCCAGGGAAGAACAGATGAGAGAGGCGGAGATGCGGCTACAGAACGTGGAGTGGCTCCTGCAGGAGAAGGTGGAGGAGCTGAAAGAGCAGGTGAGTGCCAACGGCCCCGCTCCATGCATTCTCTCCCTGTCACCACCCTGCCCAGCAGCTGGCGCAGAGAATCCAGCAGGCGCCGTGTCCTGGGGCCACTTGCAGCCTTTAGATTCAGCTAAACGTCACCAGAAAAAGTACAGATATTTTCAGGTTAAAAGTAATCCATAGCCAGGCACCGGTCACTCACGCCTGTAATCCTGGCTACTCAGGAGGCTGAGATCTGAGGACTGTGGTTCAAAGCCAGCCCAGGCAGGAAAGGCTGTGAAACTCTTACCTACAATAAAACCACCAGAAAACCGGACATGGCGCTGTGGCTTAAGTGCTAGAGCCCTAGCCTTGAGCTGAAGAGCTGAGGGGCAGCGCTCAGGCCCAGAGTTTAAAAAAAAGTAACCCATAGAAGACTGATTTTCCTAAATACATATCCCATACTATACTCACACATCATGTGCATTTTCTGTGGGGAATTCAAGATCACTTTTGTTTGTGTTGGTGGTACTGGTCCTTGAACTCAGGTCCTCGATCTTGTAAGCACTCTACCACTTGAGCCATGCTTCATTTTTTTTTTCAGATAAAGTACTTGGCCCAGATACTTGATCTTGTATTTCTGGGCCAGCCTAGGATGGAAAGTTTCCTACCTTTGCCTCCCACAAAGCTTGGATCACAGGCATCAACTACTGTGCAGGGTTTTTTGCTGTTGTTTTATTTTCATTTTTAGCATACATAGCTTCTTTTTTTACATTGTGATCAAGTGATTAATACATCAAATTTCACAGTATTGTGGGATAGTGATACTTAGTTAAAGTCACAAGCATATTCTAACCTTCTTGGGGCAAATGGTCTCTATCGTGGTCTATAAAGTTTATGAGTTCTATGACCTTTGACAGTATAGTTATTTCTTCCATATCGGGTGATATGTACATTCCTTTTGCATACTGTCAGCTGTTCCCTCTTTCCCACTCATTCTTTCCCTCTCATCGCTGCCATTGAGTTACTTAGTTCGTTTTAACCAATGTCCAGTGAAGCTGATGTTGTATGTTTTCCCGTTTCTCTCTGGGTCTGTGTCCTCCTCCTAGTTTCCCTCCGATGTGCACATACATATACCATATATGTGGTCAGCATTATGCAGGTTTTTTTAGTTTTTTTTTTTTTTTGACAGTCCTGGGGCTTGAACTCGGTGCCTGGGTGCTGTCCCTGAGTGGTTTATTGGAGATAAGAGTTTCATGGACTTTTCTGCCCGGGTGGCTTCAAATCACAATCCTCAGAGCTTGGTTTCCTAAATAGCTAGGATTACAGGTATGAGCCACTGGTGCCAGCTGAAGGGTTTTTTAAAATCCCCATTTTATTTTGTGCTAGTACCTGGGCTTGAACTCAGAGCCTCGTACTCTCATTCTCCACATGACTGGTGCTCTACCACTTGAGCTACACTTCTACTTCTAGCTTTTTGCTGGCTAATTGGAATGACTCTTAGATTTGTCTTTTGAGGCTGGCTTTGAACCTTTATTGTCAGATGTCAGTCTGATGAGTAGGATTATAGGTGTGAACCACTATGAGACAAGAGTCTTGCTAACTTTTTGCTTAGAGCCTTTCTAAAACTGCAGTCCTGCTAGGCACTGGTGGCTCATGTCTGTAATCCTAGCTACTCAGGAGGCTGAGATCTGATGATCCAGCCCAGCAACAAACTCTGTGAAACTTTTTTTTTTCCTTTTTGTCAGTTGTGAGGCTTGAACTCAGGGCCTGGGTGCTGTCCCTGAGCTCTTTTCAGGGCTAGTGCTCTACCACTTTGAGCCACAGCGCCACTTCCAGTTTTCTTGTGGTTAATTGGAGAATAGTCTCACAGCCTTTCTTACGCAGGCTGGCTTTTGAATCATGATCCTCATATCTCAGCCTCCTGAGTGACTAGGATTATAGGTGTGAGTCACCAGCACCCAGCTGTGTGAGAAACTCTGATCTCCAATTACCATATATCTGGAAGTGAAGCTGTAGCTTCAAGCGGTAAAGTGCTAGCCTTGAGCAAAAGAGCTCAGAGACAGTGCCCTGGACCTGAGTTCAAACCCCACAATGGACCAAGAAAAAGCAAACCTGCAGTCCTTCTCCCTGCCTCCTGGATTTACAAGCATGGGCTCAAAACCTTGAGGGTGTTTTACACCATCTTAGAAAGGATATCATTCATTTAATTGTTGGTTGCTTCAGTTACATAGCAAACACTCCTAGCACCTACTCTTGGCAGAGGCACTGCTGTAGGCAGACCCTGAGGCGGAGAGCCTGAACCTGCCTTGAGGATCTTATTCTGGCAGCACAGACGACCTTGGCTATGGTAGCACTCTGAGGAAGGAGTAGAGGGAGAGGGCACAGGTGTGGTAGGAACAGCTCTGAGTAGCATTGGAGCAGATACCTGGTTACTTAGCATGGCATGTCTAGCTGTTTCCTGGTGTCAGCAAGGCAGATTTTAGAAGGCTCTGTTGTTCACTATGGGACTGTCTTGTGCATTGGCAGCTGAACACAAGTTGTAACCTGGCCATAGGACAGCATGAATGATACTTATCCATGTGTGCTGGGCACCACAAGGAAGTCACCAAAAATTGTGTGAACCTAGTGGCTCACGCCTGTAATCCTAGTTACTCAGAAGGATGAGATCTGAGGATCGAGGTTCAAAGCCAGCCCAGGCAGGGAAGACTTTGTGAAACTCTTACCTACAATAAAACCATCAGAAAACCGGAAGTGGTGCTGTGTCTCAAGTGGTAGAGCGCTTGCCTTGAGCTGAAGAGCTGAGGGACAGCGCCCAGGCCCAGAGTTCAGGCCCCACAACCAACAAAACAAACATTGTGTGAACCTATGTGCAGAGCCTAGCCTGTGTGTCCTTTAGGTTAAGGTCAGGAGTTTGGATCTCATTTAACTGAAGCCACTGAAGAGTATAATATGGTCTGTATTTCTAGTGATATTACTCTGGTAAATTTAGCTGCTCTGAGTGGGCCAAGTCATTTTAAAAAATTTAAAAAACAAGGCAACTACAGCTCATAGGTGAATAAAAACTAGTAGTCCTCTATACAGGTGAGAAAGAAGGTGGCACCAAAGGGGAAACAACCTGTTTAGCGTGCAGTGAAGGACAAGACCTGGGCCCTGCAGGAACCAGCTATGGGGGACAGCCCTGACTACAAGGCACCAGCTATCCAGAGATCCACTCACCACCACTCACTGCTGGGAGAAATGACTGACAGACATTTCAAGAGAAATGTGAAACCTAGACAAATATTTTTTCTTCCAAGTAATTGAGTATGATCCTTTACCTGAAAGATCCTGAGTCAACAGATGTCTGTGCCTCTTGTTTATGAGATTTTTTTAAAATGATTATCTTTAGTTGCACAAAGATGTTTCAATTGGACATGTTAGTTTATGAGCACACTACATCTTGGCCATTGTCACTCCTATCATGAGTCTTAATTGGTCTGGTGATAGGTTCCCTTCTGATCTACCCTGTGTATAACCCTCCCTGCAGTGTGGAACTCTTCCTCTCTTTCTAGTTACTCCTTGCACTCACTCACCCTTTTGTTGCTGGCCTGCAAAACCTTCATTCTGGTTGAATCCCTTGTGACTCCCTGCACACCTGCCCATCTGCCTCTTCCCCTCTGCTCCCTCAGTGCTCCCTGCAGGCTGCCTCCTTGCTTCCTTCTTCCTCTGACTTCGAGTTCTTCTAGCGTCTCATCTGCCACTTGGCTGTGTATCTCATGGGAGGCCAGATATGTTCAGGGACCTGCTCATGCTCTCAAATGTCCGCCTCTCACCATCCTATGTTTGTGTCTTCTACCTCCTCCAGGGTTGCCACTCCATAGCTGCCTCCTGGAGCCTGGCTGCCACCACAGGACAGACCTTTCACTTCTCACCCTCCCTCATCCCATCACCCCTTATGAATACCCTTCAGAATTTGTGAATTTGTCACCTGCCTGCCTCCTCTCTTCCTGCCACAGGTTCAGGTGTAAGACCTTGGGACATAGCTGAACCTACCACCATCAGATGTCCACAGCTATTCTATAGTGCTATTTCCAAGTGATTCGAAACCCCAAACAATTCCTACCTTATCTCCTGTTTCCTAACATGTTTCCTGCATCTTTCCTAATGTACATTTAGCACAGGAGCATAGCCAGCCTCTTAAAACCATTACCATGTCCTGTCCCTCCTGTTTGTTTTTTTTGTCGGTCGTGGGGCTTGAACTCTGGGCCTGGGCGCTGTCCCTCAGCTCTTCAGCGCAAGGCGAGCGCTCTACCGCTTGAGCTACAGCGCCACTTCCGGTTTTCTGGTGGTTTATTGGAGATAGGAGTCTCACGGTCTCTCCTGCCCGGGC
>NW_012267315.1:2433873-2436483 GCF_000151885.1 Dipodomys ordii
GATCAAGTGGTAACTTTAAAATTTCCATCTTTTTCTATTAAATTGTTT
Source organism: Dipodomys ordii (assembly GCF_000151885.1). Classification (NCBI taxonomy): domain Eukaryota; kingdom Metazoa; phylum Chordata; class Mammalia; order Rodentia; family Heteromyidae; genus Dipodomys; species Dipodomys ordii. Next base: position 2,433,922 of record NW_012267315.1, read on the forward strand.
TATGTCTTAGCTATATAGAAATTCTTTTTCTCTTGGTACCAGAATTATAACTCATACTTGTTCCCCTGGTGTGCTACCACTTAAGCCAGACCAACAGTCCTTTTCTTTGGTCAGTACTGTGGCTTGGACTCAAGGCCTTATGCTCTTGCTTGGCTGTTTTGCTCATGGATTATGCTCTACCACTTGTGCCATGCCTCAGCTTGTCTTTTTGCAGGTTAACTGGCACTAAAAGTCTTGGATAGTTTTCTGTTTGGTCTGGCTCCAAGCCTCAATTCTCAAGATTTCAGCCTCCTGAGAAGGTTGGATATAGCAGACCTGTTTTTTGTTGCTTAAGTGGAGTCTCTTAGACTTCTGCTTGGGCTAGCTTTGAACTATAATCTTCAGCCTTCTGAGTAGCTAAGATTATAGATGTGAGTGACTGGTACCCTGCAGATGCTTAGAAAATTTTAATCTATATCACTATTGCTTGCATTAAAATGAAGTGTAAGATAAAAATAAAAATGATTGCTTAAGAATTTTTTTTGCCAGTCCTGGGGCTTGAACTCCGGGCCTGGGTGCTGTTCCTGAGCCTCTTTGTGCTCAAGGCTAGTGCTCTACTATTTGAGCCACAGTGCCACTTCTGGCTTTTTCTTTTTTTCTTTTTGTTTTTTTTTGGTCTAGTTGTGGGGCCTGAACTCTGGGCCTGGGCGCTGTCCCTCAGCTCTTCAGCTCAAGGCTAGCGCTCTACCACTTGAGCCACAGCGCCACTTCTAGCTTTTTTCTTTTTGCTTATGTGGTGCTGAGGAATGGAACCCAGGGCCTCAGGCATGCAAGGCAAGCGCTCTACCACTGAGCCACCTTCCCAGCCCCCCTTCTGGCTTTTTCTGAGTAGTTGATAGGAGATAAAGAGTCTCACAGACTTTCCTGCTTGGGCTGGTTTTGATCCATGATCAGATGTCAGCCTCCTAAGTAGCTAGGACTACAAGTGTGAGCCACTGGTGCCTGGCTTACTTAGGAACTTTTTTTCTTCTTCCCCGGGTCGTGGGGCTTGAACTCTGGGCTTGGGCGCTGTCCCTGCGCTCTTCAGCTCAAGACCAGCATTCTACCGCTTGAGCCACAGCACCACTTCTGGTTTTCTAGTGGTTTTATTGGAGATAAGAGTTTCACGGACTTTTCTGCCCAGGCTGGCTTTGAACTGTGATCCTCAGATCTCAGCCTTCTCAGTAGCTAGGATTACAGGTGTGAGCCACTGGCACCCGGCTTTGCTTAGGAACTTAAAAAAAAATAAATAATTCAAAAACAGGAACTAAACCCATCACTTTAATAGAGAAATAATGATTTACTACTTTACTGTATTAAAAAAATTCCTTGGAAATGTTTGGTACAAGCAATGTCCTACTTAATTAACCACTTTGTACTATATCAAACATGTTTCAAGTATACATATTTAGAAAAAGAACAGAAAAGGGCAGAAAGGAGCTTCTTATACTAAATATAATGCCTAAGATATACATCACAAGATGGTACTTAGTTTGCTACTGATCCCAACATTTCTACATTCAATGTTTTCTATAAATTTAAAGTGTCTGATGATAAGAAATACCTGGCTATTTTTTTTCAATAGGACTGAAGTGCCATCATCCACTTCAAATTCTCCATAGTCTTTTAGACACCGCACCTGAAAAGCAAAGCTGACACTTAATAAATTTCTTTAAGTTACCATTTATTTAGTGTATATTAATTGTGCAAAGGTGTTTCTCTGTGGTATTTTATACATGTGTATATTGTACTATGATTTGATTAACCTCTATTCTTTCTTTTACTGTTCTCCCCTCCAATTTTAGTTTTTAGTGGGTTTCATTGTTATATTCATACACAGGTACAATGTACTTCAATATTACTCATCCACCACATTTTCTTTCCCTGCTTAGTCCCTCCAAACATTTACATTCATTTATACTTACACTCATTTTATGTATGTGTTTGTGTATATAAAATATGAAGTCTAAGCTGGGAGCCAGTGGCTCATGCCTGTAATCATAGCTATTCAGAAGGCTGAGATCTGAGGATGGCAGTTCCAAGCCAATCTGGGCAGGAAAGCCCATGAGACTCTTATCTCTAACTGACTACCAAAACCCAGAAATGGAGCTGTGGCTCAAAGGTAGAGCACTAACCTTAAGCACAAAAATTCATGTCCAAGACCCAGGCCCTGTGTTCAAATTTCAGGACCAGCACACACACAAAAAATGAAGTCTAGCTTGTATGAGAGAAAATATGTGACATTTATCTTTCTGAATCTTGCCTTATTTCACTTAACATAATCTACTTTTAGCCAACAATTATATATACCACATTTTCTCTGCTCCTAGGCTGATACATTTCTCTTCTTTTTCCTTTTTCCTTTTTTTTTTTTTTTTTGAGACAGGGTCTGCTCTTTGCCCAGGTAAGTTCTGAACTCCTGGGCTGAAGTTATTCTTCCACTCAACCTCCTGAGTAGTGGAGCTGCAATGCCTGGCTTAAGTTATTTAATATGTAAGAACCAAAAAGGAAACGGGATTTCCTGAATATCTACACATTAAAAGT
>NW_012267315.1:2436533-2443558 GCF_000151885.1 Dipodomys ordii
TTAAGTGAAGTAAGCCAGGCCCAAAGAAACATAGGTCCCATGGTTTCCCTTATTTGCAATAACCAGTGTATGTCTGGGACAAGCAGAAAAGGTCAAAAGCTATGTACATATGACCAGATAAGATGATGTTAGGCGAAATGAACCCCAAGATAGGGACACAAGTGGTTTTTTTCTTTCTTGCTATTGTTTCTAACATATTTATAAGGTACCATGTGATTTTTTTGTTTTTTTCTGTGCTCCTCCCCCATGGTATAACCCGTTTTCACTGTATTTGATTCCGGTGCTCTGCATCTTGTATATACACTTCTCTAGCTTGGGGAGGGGAAGGGAACAAACAAAATGCTTAAATAACGATACAGATTGACCCATCGTAACAATGAGATGCACAAGACACTATGTTGAAAAACAAACTTTACAATTTAGGTGGGGAGGGAAGAAGAGGGAGGGGAGAGTGTAGTTGTGGAGGTAGGAGGGAAGGGAGGGGAGGGGAAAAACAGGAGGAGGTAATAATGCTTGATAGGAAATGTACTCATTACCTTGCTCATGTAATTGTTACCTCTCTATACAGGATTTTTACAATAAATAACGTTTTATTTTTTTAAAAATTAATGACCCCCTTAAAGTGACATTCAGTCTGACCAGCCACAGGCCCCTTATCTACTATTTGGGCAGCTACCATAAGTCCTAGCCTGCCGTGATGCAGTCCTTGGCCCACATGTCCGCACCAAGGTCCCTACGTCCAACCCCTTCTAGATTATAAGTAGTCACCTTAGACAAAGACAAGCACTTTTTCTCCCTATGAGAATTGGCCTGTCAGTCCCTTTGCTGGCAATAAGCCTTTTTTCTTTGTTCCATGTGACTATGTGTTATGTGGCTTTTCTGGGCAATGGCAACAGTGTAGAGATGAAACCAACATTTTTGGGACCCTAAGACTTGTTTTACATTGCACTAGGGGGGCTCCTGGTCTTCATTTTGTGCAAAAAAAACCCACCATTCTCATAATGCTCTTATATTTTCCTTACCACACAGTTCCACAGATTCTCAAGTTTCCTCCCTCATACCAGGGAACAAACACTGCTGTCCTTGTCAGAGCCTTAAGAACCAGGAGACCATGCTGGGGCAGATGGAGAGGGATGTGAGTGGGCCAGCCACATAGCATTTCTGCACCTGATTCACAGTAATTAGGGCTTTCTCTACTTTCCAGTTTGAAAAGAACAGCAAATCTGACTTGTTGCTCAAGGAGCTGTATGTGGAAAACTCTCATCTCATGAAAGCTCTTCAGGTCACAGAAGAGAAACAACTATGTGCTGAGAGGAAGAGCCGCATCTTGGAAGAAAAAGTTCGAGCTCTCAACAAACTCATTAGTAAGATTGCACCAGCATCCCTCTCTGTATAGACTGCTAGTTTTCCTAGAGTACACACTAAGGAAAATATCTTAGAATTAAGCCATTCTGATGCCATAACTTTCTGCTCATTAGCGATGCACCTTCAGACCCATGAGGACTATGATTCGTTCTTCACCTTACAACTATGTGCCAGAGGCCAGGGAAGTAGCTATGTACAATAAACTTTTTATGGTGGTTCTAGATAATTTCCCTGAATTTCCTTTTTAAGAGTAGTAGAGTTAACTCAGGGCCTTATGCTTGCTAGGCTGGTGTTCTACCTGCCACATCCCCAGCCTCTTTTTGCACAAGTTATTTTTGAGGTAGAGATTTGCTTTGTGCACCAGCTAGCCCAGTCTGGGTTCCTCCTAACTTGTGCTTTCTCTTGTCACTGGGGTTAACAGGTGTGCACCACTGCACCTAGCCCTTGGTTGAGACAGAATCCTGGGAACTTCTTTTTGTCTGAGCTGGCATCAAATCACGATCATCCAGATCTCAGCTTCAAAGTAGTTAGGACTACAGGCTTGAACCACCATGCACAGCTTAAATTTTCAATTTTGATACTTACTAGTAAGACAAAATCTGGGACTCAACAAACAACTAAGAGCAAGTGGTTAAATATTTTGTGTGGTACTTTAGACTGGAAACATTAAAATGCAGCATCGAGGTTCTGTATGGTTTTACCATTTCATGGCTTACATCATTAAGACTCTCAATGGTGGTTCTATACACACATTCCAGACAGACTTCCCTTTGTGGGAACTACCAACGGCCATGGGGGGCTAAGGGGACGGTAATCTCTGGGTGGAACTTAACCAAGGTCATGGACTCAGGGATGGTGGTGTTTATTGTGAATGCAATCTTCTCATTGAAATGTCATCACACTGGAAATGCATATATGTACATTTAGTTAATGTACAAATGTACTATAAGGTATAGTTTTATGTCTAAAATATACTTTATTGATAGCCATTTGGTTTATCAGAATGTACTACTGCAACATGAGAGCCACTGTATTTGCAATAAATTCTTTTCTATTAAAACTGACTTCTAAGTTTTTTAGCTTTGAAAAATTCTGTATTTCAAAATATAGAAATTAATAAAAGGGGTATGTTCACCAACTAGATGTATTTAAAATGAGATTCTGCTACAAGCTTGTACAGAGATAAAGAGCTACTCAGTAATCCTTGATCTCCTTTTCCCGGGGACAGCCTCCTCCCATCTGTTAAGTCATTTACTATGCTTGCTTGTAGGAGAAAAACTTGACAGCACTTTAGAGAAACCCAAAAGACTGGAATAGACAGAAGCATCAGCTCTGAAAAAGATTTAACATAAAGCTCAGTAGTTACTTTAAGAACATTGGTAAATGTAAGGTTAAGAAAAATACAAATGTGTTCACTATGCCAAACAATCCCACATACCAGAATTGGACAAGACAGTTCTAAAGCTTATAGTTACTCTAGACAAGTAAATGAACCAATCAGGAAAACTCTGGGGGGGGGAGGGGGAAGGAGAAGCAATGAATAGGGAACTAGGTCTACTCCAAGGACACTTCCAAAATGTCCTAATTTTCACGAGGCCCAGACTCTTAAAAGTGCCTTCACAGTATTGCCTAGCTGAGTTGAATGAGGCTTTCACATATGGGTTTTGGGGACATTCCAGACCTAAACTGTAACAATGGAAAAATTAGAAAACAGTTCAAGCTAAATGGAAATGAAATAATATACTAAAATTTGCGAGAGTCAACAAAGCATTTCTTACCACCAAATATTTTATATTAGAAATAAAGATCTCAAATCCATGTTCACAGCCTCTGCTATAACTAATACTTAATACTATTATTACTATTTTGTGTGTGTGCGCACATGCGCGCATGTGCGTGTCAACACCAGAGCTTTAACTCAGACTGATGTTCACTCAGATTTTCTGCTCATGGTTGGAAGTCTACCACTTACGCTGTGATTTTAGCCTGGCATTCTGCTGCTAATGGGAGAAGGGAGCCTTACAGACTTTTTTGCTTGGGCTGGCTTCAGATCTCAGTCTGCCAGATCTATGCCTTCTGAGTAGCCAGGATCAGCCTCTACCTTTAACAATTAGAAAAAGAGCAAATGAAATACACAGTAATGGGCTAAGGTCATGACTCAAGTGAGGAATGGAGAGAGAGAAGTTATATTGATTGATTGATTATAGTAAGTACAAAAGGATAACGAAGTAATGACAAATGCAGAAGAAATCAAGGTTATAATAGGGGTTGGCAACAATATACTGCAGCTTGAGCCAACACATCCCTCTATAGCATTGTTTTACAACTAGTCTGATTAGAACCACTGCATTCTCTTATCTACATTTGTTTTTGTGCTACAACAGTAACAGTGAGCAGCTGTAACTGGGACTATAAAAAAATGGTTGATGAATTAGAAAACAGAAAAAGAATGGGGGAAAATCACTGAAATAAAATCTTTTACAAGATTAATCTACAAACATTTAATTAGATATATTAGGATAACAAGGAAATAACTTATTATCAAAATTAAAAGTGACATATCTACAGAGATGCAAACCTGCAGGAAAACTGTGCAAAGTTCCTTCTTCAGTCTCAATTTATTGCCTGACAAAGGATGAGACTAATGACCACCCAACAGGGCTACGAACCAGACCAACTCCCACTGCTGCAGACAAAATCTACTGTCTTTCTTTCATCCTTGCCCAATAGCAAATGATAAACTGGTATGCAATTACGTGCTACACATATAGAAATAGTTATAGACAATCATCTTTTCCCTGGAAACATGCATTTCAGAAACTCAGCCTCCTAGAGAGGAGTAAATACCACTAGAAAACAAGCAAGATACAAGGATCTGATTTCTGCTTATACAGGTGATTCCCATTATTTAAAAGAGATTCAGGCTTAAGCATGTTTATTTCTATTTATAAAAGGTCACTGCCTTGGGACTAGGAAGGTGGCTCAGTGGTAGAGTGCTTGCCTCACATGCATGAGGCTCTGGGTTCAATTCCTCAGTACCACATAAATAGAAAAAGCCAGAAGTGGGAAATGGCGCTGTGGCTCAAGTGGTAGAGAACTAGCCTTGAGCTGAAGAGCTGAGGGACAGCGCCCAGGCCCAGAGTTCAAGCCCCATGACCAACAAAAAAGAAACCAGAAAGGTCACTGCCCTGACTGGGACAATGTTATGATTATAGATATTGCTTACTAGAGAAAATAGGCAGAACGGTGTGCCATACAGAAAAACACAAGTCTTTCAGAGTTAGCAAATTATACTCCTTGCCAAGCATTTCTGGTTTTTGTTTGTTATGACTTGCAGGCAGTAGAACTCAGGGATTAGTGAATGCTGAAAGCACTCTTTCACTGAGCTTGGTCATCTTAAAGAATATATCTAAATTTAATATCCAAAGAAGAGGTAGAGGGAGGTAGACTTCGATTGAAGCACAGACATTTCTGTGAGTTGAGTTCAGCTTCATATCTAGACAAGGCCTGGAAGTTCCTCATGTATGTTCAGCCTGGACACAGTCAAGACAGGACATGCTCCAGAACTCCTTGTCTGATCAACTGTTCACATTTCCACCGAGGCAAAAAGTGCTGAGGACAAAGGGGGAGAGTGCAGGGAGTAAGAGAAATGATTATTTTTTTAAATTGTAATTAGTCAAACTGATTGAAGGATGTTATAACTCCTCTGAACAACTTATGAACTGTTTAACAACTTGAATACCCAAAAGCAGACATGTTTGGGGGTACAAAGGGGAAAGCTCATGAATGGAGGGTGAGCAAATGCAGTCATTATATTCAATGTACATCATGTAAAAATGGAACTACCTAACTTTTTTTTTTTTTTTGGTCGGTCCAGGGGCCTGAACTCTGGGCCTGGGCACTGTCCCTCAGCTCTTCAGCTCAAGGCTAGTGCTCTACCACTTGAGCCACAGCGCCACTTCCGGCTTTTTCTCCTTATGTGGTGCTGAAGAATTGAACCCAGGGCCTAATGCATGCAAGGCAAGCACTCTACCACTGAGCCACCTTCCCAGCCCAGAACTATATAACTTGATGGTAGGGATGAGAGGAAGAAAATAGCGGAAAGCAATAGGGAAAGGATGACACTGATCAAGGTACATTGTACTCATAACCTGACTTACGGAATTGAAACCTCTTTGTACAACTGCTTAATAAAAAATTAGTTTGTTTCATGAGAAGGTAGATGAGAAGCCAGGCACTGGTGGCTCACATCTTTAATCCAAGCAATTCAGGAGATTCAGATATGAGGATTGTGGCTTGAAACCAGCCCTAGCAGGAAAGTCTGTGGGACTCTTTATCTCCAATTAACCAGCAAAAAGCTAGAAGTGGAGCTTGGCTCAAGTAGTAGAGAATTATGCCTTGAGGAAAAAAGAAAAAAAAAAAAAGCAAAAACAGGGGAAATGCCCAGGCCTTGAAGTGAAGCCCCAGGATAAGCACACACACAAAAAAGGAGATGGTTAGCCGGGCGCTGGTGGCTCACGCCTGTAATCCTAGCTACTCAGGAGGCTGAGATCTAAGGATCGTGGTTCAAAGCCAGCCCGGGCAAGAGAGACAGTGAGACTCCTATCTCCAACAAACCACCAGAAAACCGGAAGTGGCGCTGTAACTCAAGTGGTAGAGCACTCGCCTTGAGCTGAAGAGCTGAGGGACAGCGCCCAGGCCCAGAGTTCAAGCCCCACGACCGACCAAAAAAAAAAAAGGAGATTGTTATATCTTTCTGCCTCCTACAGGTAAGCAGTACAACTTCACATTTGATGACAGGTATGAATCACCATGCCTGGCTGTATTTGCCATTATAACTAACTGAAATTGATGTCTGTTAAGCCATACTAAAAAGCCATACTAAATTCTGAATTTTATAAATGAATCAGTAGTTTGTAATAGTTCAGTAGAAAAATCCTAAATTTCAGTAGGTATTTTCTTTTCTTTTCTTTTTGTCAGCCATGGGGCCTGAACTCTGGGCCTGGGCACTGTCCCTCAGCTCTTCAGCTCAAGGCTAGTACTCTATCACTTTAGACACAGCGCCACTTCTGGCTTTTTCTGCTTATGTGGTGCTGAGGAATGGAACCCAGGGCCTTATGCATACAAGGCAAGCACTCTACCACTGAGTCACCTTCCCAGCCTCTGTACGTATTCTCTATAACGTTTGTATTTTTAATTCATGCACAGAAAAAAAACCAGGAAGGTATAGTTTGGAACACTGGATTATAAGTGGTACAGAAGCCCATTAAGAAGACCAATAGCAAAGAGTATTTTCTCACTAGATGCTGCTGGCTCATGCCTGTAATCATAGCTACTAGAAATACTGAGATATGAGGATTGAGACTCAAAGGCAACCCAAGAGGAAAAATCTGAGACACTATCTCCCATTAACCAGGTAAAGGCCAGAAGTGGGAATGTGGCTCAAGTGGTACATTATCAGCTAAGTGAAGCCAGGCACTGGTAGCACCTGATCAAAAAAGCCAACAAAGCCAGGTGCTGGTGACTCATACCTGTAATCCTATCTACTCAGGAGGCTGAGATCCAAGGACTGTAGTTCAAAGTCATCCTGGGCAGGAAAGTCTGTGAGCTTCTTACCTCTAGTTAACCACCAAAAAATCGGAAGTGGCCCTGGGGCTCAA
>NW_012267315.1:2448068-2464639 GCF_000151885.1 Dipodomys ordii
AAAAAAAAAAAAAAAGTACTACAATTCCCACATTCTAGGGAAATAGTTTGATATGAAGCACCAGAAATCTACTTCCTTTCCTAGACAATAATTGCACTGGCAAATTCTGTGTAAGTATTTTGGAATTCAGTACTCTCCTGAAGCTTCTAACTTCCAGGGGAAGGTTCACAGGGTAAACAGAGATTCATTTGGTAAATTTTAACTTTTAGCACAGTAGCAGTTACCATTCTACCTCCTCCTTTTTCTTTTTCTCCCTCTTAAAAGGCAACATTACAAGCTAAGATAGTCAAAAGCAATTGCATATACAAAAGAAAAAAAATAAAGTACCATGTATGTTGAAAGAGAAATAGAGATAATAATAGAAAGAAACAAGCTGAAATTTTTCTAAATTTGATTAAAGACAGGAATATAAACACTAAAGGTAAAAAAATTTCAAGTAGGGGCTGGGAAGGTGGCACAGTGGTAGAGTGCTTGCCTTGCACACATGAGGCCCTGGGTTTGATTTCTCAGCACCACATACACAGAAAAAGCTGGAAGTGGTGTGTGGCTCAAGTGGTAGGCACTATCCTTGAGCTGAAGAGCTAAAGGACAGAGCCCAGGCCCAGCGTTCAGGCCCCACAACTGACAAAAACAAACAAAAAAATTTCAAGTAAGATTAACTCAAAAAATAGCTACCTGGAGACACATTACCATTAAACTTTAAATAGAAACTTAGAAGAAACTTTTTTTGTGTGTTTGTACTGGGCCTGGGGCTTGAACTCAGGGGCTGGGAACTGTCTCGAGATTCTTTTTCTCAAAACTAGCACTCTGCCACTTGAGCCACTGTACCACTTTTAGCTTTTTCTGGGTAGGTTATTAGCGATGAGTCTCCTGGACTTTTCCTGTCTGGACAGGCTTCAAACTGCCATCCTCAGATCTCAGCCTCCTGAATACCTATGATTACAAACATGAGTCACCAGCACCTGGTTTTTTAAAACACTTGTGTTTTTCTTAATGCCAGTCCTGGGACTTGAACTCAAGACCTAGGCGCTGTCCACAAGCTATTTTTCCTCAAGGCTAGCCCTCTACCACTTGAGCCATAGCTCTACTCCCAAGAAACTCTTTAGTAATAGTTTTGGCAGATTTTTTCACCAGAAACTTTGGAGGCCAGGAGCCAATAGTTTCCAAGTTTAAAAGAATAGTATTATTAATGAAGAATCTGTGGCAACACTGGCCTTCAAAAATTTGGGAAAAGCTGGGCACAGGTGGCTTATGCCTGACTGTAATCCTAGCTACTCAGGAGGCCAAGATGTGAGGAGCATGATTTGAAGTCAGCCAGGGCACAAAAGTCTGTGAGACTCATCTCCAATCAATCACACACAAAAAAACAGCTGAAAGGGGCTGGGAAGGTGGCTCTGTGGTAGAGTGCTTGCCTTGCATGCATAAGGTCCTGGGTTTGATTCCTCAGCACCACATAAGCAGAAAAAGCCAGAAGTGGCCCTGGGGCTCAAGTGGTAGATCTGAGGGATGGCACCCAGGCCTAGAGTTCAGGCCCCACAACTGACAAAAAAATCTGCAAGTAGAGCTGTGGCTCAAGTAGTAGAGCACTAGTCTAGCTGAGCAAAAGAAGCTCAGGGACAATGCTCACTCAGGCCCTGAGTTCAGTTCCCAGGACTGTCACCAAAAAAACCCAAAAACCAAAAAAAAAAAAAAACAAGATTCAGAAAAAATTAAGATGTTTCAGCTGTTTTAAGCGAGATAAAAGCTAATAATATTTTATTAATCACTAGACTTGTCCTGCAAGAAATGCTAATTTGAGCCAGCTGCTGGGGGCTCATACCAGTAATGCTAGTTACTCAGGAATCTGAGATCTGAGGATCAAGGTTCAAAGCCAGCCTGGGCAGGAAAGTCCCTGTGAGACTCTTATCTCCAATTAACCACGCAAAAACCAGGAGTGGCACTGTGGCTCAAGTGGTAGAGGGCTAGCCTTGAACTGAGGAGCTCAAGAACAGCGCCCAGGCCTAGAGTTCAAGGCCCATGATCAACACAAAAAAAAAAAAAGGAAGAAAGAAATACTAGTTTGAGGCTAACTTGGGCTATCTAGTAAGCAACAAAACAAAATCAAAAACCTCAATGACTCAGAAGAAATCACAAGAGAAGTATATGTACTAGAGAATGACTTGAAAATATCATCAAAATTCGTGGGCTATAGTAAAACCAATGCTAAGGGCAAAATATATAAGTTATAAATACCCTTCTTTTCTGAGACAGGAGTCTACCTATGTAGTCCAGCCTAGCTTGGAACTCACTTTATAGCCCTGGCTGGCTTTGAACTTGAAATCTTCCTGGTTCAGCTAGAGTGCTGGGATTACAGGGGTACCCACCATGTTTGGTTTAAGAACAAGAAAAATGTCTTAAATAAGTATAACTTGAAATAATATTGAAATAAACAAAATAGAGAGTATAGAGATAATTGCAAAATCAGCTTAACAGTTGGTTCTTGGTTCTTTGAAATGGTCAATAAAATTTACAAACCCCTAGCTAAATTGACTTCTGGAGGGGGGAGGAAACAGGGCACTGGTGGCTCATGCCTGTAATCCTAGCTACTCAGGAGGCTCAGGTCTGGAGATCACAGTTCAAAGCCCCAGCCCAGGCAGGAAAGTCTATAAAACTCTTTATCTCCAATTAACCACCAAAAGCTGGAAGTAGAGCTGTGGTTCAAATGGTAGAACACTAGCCTTGAATAAAAAAGCTAAGGGACAATGGTCAGGCCCCAAGTTTAAGCCCCAGTTCCAGTGCACAGACAGACAGAAAGACAGACACACAATATGCATTTGACATGCAGCTTAGCAACACAGTACAATGAAGACCACCATTTGTTTATCTCTGTGACTGGATATTGACTGGAAGCTGTGACTCGCTATCCCTGCTCAGAGAATTATATTACTAGGCAAGAAAAAAATTAAAATCCAAATTTCAAGCTGGGCACGGTAGCTCAAGCCTGTAATCCAAAGATGACAGTTTGAGAGGTCAGCCTGGGGCAAAAAGTAGTTTGTGAGATTCCATCTCAACTAATGGCTGGGTGTAGTGGCATATACCTGTTAGCCCAGCTACAGGGAAATGAACATTGGCTAGACACAATACTCATGCTTGTCATCCAGTGACAAAGGCAAGAACAAGCAGGAGGATTGTAGACCAAGCTGTCTTGGGCATAAAGACCCTAGCTCAAAAATAAGCAATGCATAAAGGGGGCTGGAGCTGGAGCTCAAGTGTTCAAATGCCTGAGAGCCAGTGAGGCCCCAGGGATTGGACTGAGTTAACAGGAACAAATACAGATTCACATGTGCTCCTCATCTTTGATAAATGTTAGAACAATGTTCATATGAAAGCAGATATAGATACTTCAATATAGGCTTTTCAGAAGTTTCATATCCATACTTCAATATATAGGCTTTTCGGAGGTTTCATATCCTGTGTGATATCCAAACCTTCATTTCCTCCCAGTGACCTCATGTAAGTAGCAAGGATCTTTTTATAATGATTGAACCACTCCATCTGCAAAAAAGATAGTCATAGTTATAAGAGAGCTCCCATCTTTTCAAAACCAGAAGCACATCTCAATGTGAATCATTATTGTGACCATTGTTCATTTGTATTACAAATATTGTTAATTGCTTCTTCATATCCAAGCACTATTTTGAGTTCTTGGATGGATCATGCAACAAATGAAAAAAGGCTTCTGTTCTCACAAAGCTACCATTCCAGCGTACGTCATCAAAAACATAAGGAATATAGCCCAGAAACAAGATTACAAAAAGACACTACTGCTGGGCACCAGTGGCTCAAGCCTATAATCCTAGCTACTCAGGAGGTTGAGATCTGAGGATTGTGGTTCAAAGCCAGCCTGGGCAGGAAAGTGTGAGACTTTTTTTTTTAATTGTGAAAATACTGTACAGAGGGCTTACAATTACATGGGCAAAGTAATGAGTACATTTCTTATCAAGCATTGTTGCCTCCTCCTTTGTTTCTCCTTCCCATCCCCTCCTCCCTCTTCCCCGTGAGACTCTTATCTCCAATAAACCACCAGAAAATCAGAAGTGGTGCAGTGGCTCAAGTAGTAGAGCACTAGCCTTGAGCTTAAGAGCTCAGGGACAGTGCTCCAGCCCAAAGTTCAAGCCCAAGACCCCCCCCCCAAAAAAAGGACACTACTTCAGAATTATAAAATAGAATAGATGCTCTTTCTGAAAACTAAGCTATTTTTGAGAAAACAATCCACTGTCCATCAACTGATAAATGCACAGATGTATCCACTGTCCATCAACTGATAAATGCACAGATGTATATCTATACAATGGAACAATAATTGGCCACAGACAGATAATATTCTGGTTTATGATAATATGGATCAACCTTGAAAATTTATGTTAATTTTGAAAGAAAGGCAGGCTACATGTTACAAGATTTTACTCTCATGAAAACCCCTAATAATCAACTATATAAAGAAAGAAAGTAGATCAATGATTTCCAGGGGTACAAAAGGAGACACTGAAGAACTGACGAATGATATGGGGCTTCTTTTTAGGGTACAGAAAATGTTCTGGAATAAGATGATGATAATGGAAGCACAACTGTGTGAATATACTGAAATCCACTGCATTGTATGCTTTAAAATGGCAAACTTTATGGAATGTGAATTTTATGTTAGTACAGTAAATCTGACTTTTGGGGTTTTTTGTAGTGCTGGGGATTATGTTAAACATTCACTTTGCCACTGAGCCACTCCTCTAATCCCCAGTTATTAGTGTTTTTTTAGACTGTTGAGAGAAATGAAAGACCTACATATATAGCCATAACATTCACAGATTACATGATTCAATATAATGTCAAATGACTTAATAGATTCAATTCAATCTCAAAAAAATTGCAATTAAAAAAACAGAACTTGAGTGTAAAATTTGCATGAAAGTGTAAAGGACCAAAAATAGTCAAAACTTTTTAAAAAGACGATCAAGATGGGAATATCTTCTTAACATATGATAAAGTTACAGTAATGACAACAGTACAATTGCTATAGACAGATAATTAGACAAACAGAAAAGACAGTACCTCCATCCCAAATCCACCAATGAATGGACAGTCAATTTATAACCAAGGTGGCACCATGCGTGGGTCAGGCAGAAAAAGGACTGGCTCATCTCAATCCTAATATTTAAGGTGAAACTGGACACCAAGTCTATGTCCTTAAATACTGGACTAGTCCTATGTCTCAATGACTAGAAAAAATCAAGAGTTTCATTATTAATATGAAACTATAATGTTGATTAGAGTGTATATATGCAAGTGTAGGCTTTATACACATATAGAAGCAAATATATATGTGTATACATAATGCCAGTTTCTTTATCTCAGTGATAGATTAATGATAATATATGGGATTCTATTTTATTAATGAGAGAATTTGGGCTGGGAAGGTGGCTCAGTGGTAAAGTGCTTGCCTTGCATGCATGAGGCTCTGGGTTTGATTCCTCAGCACAACATAAGCAGAAATAACTGGAAGTGGCGCTGTGGCTCAAGTGGTAGAGCACTAGCCATGAGCTAAAGAGCCGAGGGACAGCGCGCAGGCCCATGACCGACAAAACAAAACAAAACAAAAAAGAGAATTTTCCACAAAGCATTAAGAACCATTCATGACTACATGCTTCTTATCACAGTGCACACAAAATAAATGAATGCTACAAAATTCTGAAGAACAGATGTTAAAAAAAAGAAAAACACCAATTGAAAACAATGTCACGCTCAGCATTCTCATAAACTTGACCTGTTGTTAACTTACTTCTTCAGCAGACATGTGAAATCGTAAAGCATTTGGCAAGATGCTACCATATTCCCACCTGAGAGCTCTAATCCGAAGCAACCGGTCATACCTAGGACATGAGAAGGGATAAAATAAGAGGGGGATCAGAAGTCTTTCTTTGTTCCTTTTTTTTTTTGGTCAGAACTTTATTTGGCTAATAGAAACAAACCAACTCTAAGATATCTTTAGAACCATGGAGGAAGAGTTCTAGGGATAGGATGATGCCCTGAAGGCACTGCTCAGTTCTCCAGGTGTTGAAAATACACAGTGGTTATGAAGCCCCAAAAGGTCCTTATTTCTTGGAGAAATAAGAAAAATATTAAAGGAAGGCTGGGAAGGTGGCTCAGTGGTAGTGCTTGCCTTGCATGCATGAGGCCCTGGGTTCGATTCCTCAGCACCACATACACAGAAAAAGCTGGACGTGGTGTTGTGGCTCAAGTAGTAGAAAGCTCACCTTGAGCTGAAGAGCTCAGGGGCAATGCCCAGGCCCAGAGTTCAAGCCCCATGACCGACAAAAAAGAAAAAAGAAAAATATTAAAGGAACTAAAATAATCCATCATTAAAAAGCAAAATACGAACAGATATGGCAAAACATCAAAAGGCCTAAGGGGGGTATGATAACTCCATGAGGTTCATATTCTTTCTCCTTTTATGAATGCTGCAGTTTTGTTTTCTGTTGTTCTTTTTGGTGCCAGGCCTGGGGCTTGAACTCAGGGCCTAGGCATTATCCTTGAGGGTTTTTTTGTTTTGTTTTTCTCAAGACTAGTGCTCTATCACTTGAGCCACAGTGCCACTTCTGGTTTTTTGGTGGTTAAAGATAAAAAGTCTCACTGTCCAGGCTGGCTTTGAACCATGATCCTCAGATTTCAGTAGCTAAGAGGTAGGTAAGCATGAGCTACCAACACTCAGCTCATAAGAAAAGTTTTAAGAAGAGGAAAAAAAAATGCTTAGAAAGAGAGAGACAAATCTTAGATTTTCTGCTATCCATTTGATACAGTTACCTGGGAAATCAAATGACATCGAAAACTATCCTGGGTTTCCTGCCCTGCCATACCATGAAGAAACTGAGAAACTTACAAATAGGCTACAGTGCAGCGCCGATTTCTTAATAAAGAACAATGACGAAATTTGATGGTTGGTATCAGATCACCTCTTCCACCTGACTTTGTTTCATTCCTGGTAAAAGTATTTAGAGCAAAAAATAAATATGTATACTCTAGTATAAGTGAAAAGTTCAAAGCCAACAAGTATCAATTTATGTGTTTGTTTTTGTCCATTTATGATTAGCAGCAGTTAACTGAAGTGAAGAGCAACTATCTTCACATCGGTGCTTTTTGTTTTGGTCAGTCATGGGGCTTGAAATCTGGGCCTGGGCACTGTCTTCAGCTATTTAGCTGAAGACAAGCGCTCTACCACTTGAGCCACAGTGCCACTTCTGGTTTTCTGGTGGTTTACTGGAGATAAGTCTCACAGACTTTTCTGCCCAGGCTGGCTTGGAACCGTGATCCTCACATCTCAGCCTCCTTAGTAACTAGGATTATAGGTGTGAGCATCAGTGCTTTAAGAAGTCACAAGTGAAATAACAAGCTGGGCACTAGTGGCTCACGCTTCAAAGCCAGCCCAGGCAAGAAAGTTCATGAGACTCTTATCTCGAATTAACCACCAAAAAGCCAGAAGTGGAGCTGTGTGTGGATCAAATGGTAGAGTGCTAGCTTTGAGCACAAAAGCTCAGGAACAGCACCAGAGGAACTCCTCCCCCCCCCCAGTGAAATAACTTGCCTAAGACTTTACTATCTATTAATGTGGCCCTAATCTTTTCATTTGTATAATCAGAGTATGATGAAGTTATAATTTTTCAAAAATCCCCTAAAAATGGATGCATGCTTATCTGATTTCAACATCTTATTTCTTAGGTTGTTTTGAAATATCAGTGTTATAAAAACTTACACATCAGACTGGTTTTGTTCATATAATGCTTTCATCTCTTCTAGAACTTGTCTGATTCCATCCTCCTAAAACACATAATCGGAAAACTGATATTGAGAAACATGTATTTTTCCCTGTCAATTCCATGGCAACTTGATTTACCTTGTTAAAAAAAAGAAATCCATAGCCCTTTCATACTACTACAACGGCTATATGTATTGGTGAGGAATGTAAAATGGTACAGCCTGTGGAAAACAATTCAACAGTTCCTCACAAAGTTAAAACACATAATTACTATATGATCCAGTAATTCCTCTCCTAGGTTTATATCCAATTCCATTCCTAGGCATATGTTTTGTGTGAAAATATAAGTTCACAAAAAACTTTGCATACATGTTCCTAGCAACATTATTCATACAACCTAAAAGGATTTAGAGTGTACTTGGGTCCTAGGTTTGCTTCTTATTTTCTATGTCATCTTAGTAAGACAAGCTCTCCAAGCCTGTGCATATATGGCTGGAAAAATGGAAATGTGAAAACCTCAAGGGTTTATTATGACGATAAAAGATGAAGCAGGTCAACTGCATGTCACCCTGGGTGGAGTAATAGTAACAGAAAAATCAGAATTATCTTATTTGTGAAGTGGAAGTCGCAACCGTAGTAGAAATTAACAGCAAACTCTACTTTTACACCACACCTAGTAGAAATTAACAGCAAACTCTACTTTTACACCATGTTAGACGTTCAGGCCCCCTCACTTCAATTACTGTAGCGTTGAGCTTTGAAGTAAGATCATTATCACATCAGTTTTTGCATTTGAGACCAGACCAAAGTCTGAAAGCCAGAATCCCAGGCAGGTTCAGAAATTCTTCATTCCCTCCCTCCTGGCCCCACCTCCTGCTGGTGGAGCAAAGGCTACTGGCTATTTACTAGACTCCCAGAGCCCTGCAGTTCTGCTTTTTTCTTTCTTTTTTTTTCTTTCCTTCCTTCTCTCTTTCTTTTCTTTCTTTCTCTCTCTTCTTTTTTTCCTTTCTTTTGCAGGGCCTGGCCGCTGTCCCCAGCGCTTTACCACTTTGAGCTTCTGTCCCACTTCCGGTTTTCTGGTCGCTAATTGGAGATAGGAGTCTCGCTGACTTTCCTGTCCGGGCTGGCTTTGAACCTTGATCCTCGATCTCAGCTTCCTGAATAGCTAGGATTACAGGCGTGAGCCACCGGCGCCTGGCTCGCGGGTCCGCTTTTAATCACCTCACATCGATGCCGGGGTGGGGGGCAGCGTGGAGGGGAGCATCAAGTGCTAGATTGCTCTAAAGCAATGGGTGAGTCTGCCTAACAGGAACGCCGAACCGTACCAGGAAGGGTCTCCGACTCAGAGGAAGGAACTCACCGGGCTGCTGGGTCGCATCAACCGGAGTTCAGTATTTGGTTTCATCCCTCCCGCCCGGGGAGCGGCCTAGGCGGGGACGTGAAGCCCTCACGGTGAGCTGCCCAGACCCACAATGAAGTGCTGGGGGGCAGGGGCTGCCCCCGCCCCCGGCCCGCCCGCCGCGCCGCGCCGCTCCCCGGCCCCCGGCCCCCGGCCTCCTCACGTTGAAAGCCGGCAGCTGCCCCTCAGGCGCGCGGTGCAGCTCGCGGACCAGTTCCATGGCTTTTTCGCCGAACATGGTGGACGCGCCCTGGTGGCCTCGTCCAGTCAACCGCCGGGTCTCAGGACAAACGGCCGTGGGCTCCGGCAGCACACCCTGCTCGTTCGGCGTCCCACACAGCCCTAACTCCACGCTGCTGGCTTTGGCGCCAAAACATGATCAGCCTATCGCAGCATGCTGCCGGGTCTCTCGGCTACGGTGGCTGAGAAGGGACTTTTTCTACAGCCTCAAGAAGTCAGCGACTCAAGGTGTCCGTGACGTGGGTCTGAGCCCCTGAGATAAGTGAAAAAGTGTTTTTCGTGCTCCTAGGGAGATAACCAGGCGACTCAGCGCAGCAGAGATAAATGCATGCCCTCAGCTTCCTTTTTACTTTTTCCCATTTGATTCAATTTACAAGGAGCACCCTAAAGAGGAAAGGCTAGATACCAGAAAGGTAGAAAGAAACTCGTTATGACATAATCTTCCCTTTCGCAGTGTGGGTATTTAGTTACTAAAGTGAAACCATCTTTATTGGGTATCTCCTGTGTGTACTGAAACTGGCCCTCACTCCTGGGATTCAACATGTCAGGTCCAGCCACTTGTCCCAGCATGCCAAATAGAAAGAGTGATGGTAGGCTAAGAATGGAGGCTTATTAGGAAGTCTCAGTGTCACGTGAAGAGGGCTTTAGCCAATCTTCCAGTTCAGATATTAGCAGTTGGTTAAATAGAAAAGGAGTTGAGCCAGAGGTGAGAAGGTATGTATACACACACCCTATTACAGATCAAGCTGATTGGTCATTATTTTGTTTTTGTATGTTTTCCTGGAGCTTGAACTCTGGGTCTGGGCGCTGTCCCTCAGCTCTTTAGCTCAAGGTGAGCACTCTACCACTTGACCCACAGTACCACTTCCGTTTTTCTGGGTGGTTTATTGGAAATAAGAGTCTCCCGGGCTTTCCTGACCGGGCTGAACCATGATCCTCAGATCTCAGCCTCCTGAGTAGGTAGGATTACAGGTGTGAGCCACCAGCACAGGCTTAGTCTTGGTTTGACAGAGGTTCTGAAGAAGTTGTTGCAGGCATCAGTTTGGAGGTGGGGGAGCAATCTGCAAGGGAGCAATTCTGATGACCATATGAATTTGTAAAAAGCAACATTGGATCCATGGTGGTGAACTGTATGTTTTTTTGGGGGGGGCTTCCAGTCGTGGGGCCTGAACTCTGGGCCTGGGCGCTGTCCCTCAGCTCTTCAGCTCAAGGGTAGCACTTTACCACTTAAGCCACAGGGCCACTTCCGGCTTTTTTTTTAATGTGGTGCTGAGGAATTGAACCCAGGGCCTCAAGCATGCAAGGCAAGGGCTCTACCACTGAGCCACCTTCCCAGCCCCTGGTGGTGAGCTCTAGAAACTTAGGTTGCTCCTTTGCAAAAAGAGTTAAATTATCTGAAAAATGGGCAAAAGAATGTCTAACTTTAAAAAGGAGCTTCTGGATCTTATGTTGAATGAAATTTTCCTTTTCATCTCTACATTGTTAAAATTTAGCTAAATAGGTTGGGGGTAGGGGGGATACTGGAACTTGAATTTAGGATCTTGTACTCTACCTTGGCTTGACTTTTTTGCTTAAGGTAGCTAGGATTACAGGCCTGAGCCACCAACACCCTGCTAGGTAATGTTTCTTAAAGACCTTGATGAGCATTTCCTTACTTGTGAAATCGAGACAGGAATGAGCCTGTAGGGAGTTGTGATGATTCGGTCTATACTTCACCAAACACTTATTAATCACCTACTATAAACCCATCACTAGCCTGAACACTGAAAACAAAGCAGTAATATAAAGGTCCTTTTTCCAAGTCTACATGCCTGTGTGGGAGAACTCAGATAAAGAAGGTGGCTCAGTGGTAGAGTGCTTGTCTTGCATGCATGAGGCCCTTGGTTCAATTCCTCAGCACCACATAAGCAGAAAAGGCCAGAAATGGCACTGTGGCTCAAGTGGTAGAGTGCTAGCCTTAATCCGAATTGCTGAGGGACAGCGCCCAATCCCAGAGTTTAGGCCCCATGACTGACAAAAAAAGAAAAGAAAATAAAAATCTATATCAGATATATTGGTATAAGCACGAACACAATAAACCAACGAAAGTACATGCAGTGTAGGTGAGAGGGGATAAGGGTTTTTGCATTAAGGTATTCAGAGAACATAGAGCCTTTGAGGAAGGAACATGTGAGTGTGGGCCATAGTGTGGAAGAGAATTCCAGGTTGCAAGAACTAAAGTGCAAAGGCTTTAAGGAGGGATGTGAGTGCCATTGCAGGGATTAGTGAGAAGGCAAGAGCTGTGTCTGGTAAGATCCTGCATTTTTGAACAAAAGCTTTACTTATTCATTGGACTGGCTTCAAACCACAATCCTAAAATCTCAGCCTTCTAAATAGCTAGGATTATACGCATGAACTACCACTGCTAGGCAGCTTTTAATTTTATTTTGAGATATGGAGTGGATGTAAACTTAGCTATTAAAAACAAACAAACAACTTACATGGCAACTGAATCAAGTGGACAGCAAAGGTAGATAGGAGCCCCAAGTGATTAAGATAATCCAGATGTAGCTAAGCACTTGTGGCTCACACATGTAAACCTAGCTACTCAGGAGGCTGAGATCTGAAGATCAAGGTTCAAAGCCAGCCTGTGCAGGAAAGACTGTGAGCTTCTTATCTCCTATTAACCACCACAAAACTGGAAATGGAGCTGTGGACAACGTGGTAGAGTGCTAGCTGTTAGGTTTTTAAAAAGAGGTAGCCGAGTAAGAACAGCACCATGAACGTCGTATTTAGGTAAAAGGTAGGTTTATTCAGTAGACCTGCTGGGACCAGGCCATATTGGCCCTCCACGTGGCTGGGAAAGACCTGGGAAAGAGAGCTGGGAAAGAGAAAGAGCAGAGAGCTAGAAAAAAGAGAGGAAAGAGCTAGAAAAGAGCAGAGGGAGAGAGTTAGAAAAGAGAAGGGAGCTGGGAAAGAGAAGAGAAGGAAAGAGCTGAGAAAGAGCTAGAAAAGAGCAGAGAGAAAGCATCAGGGCCTAGACTAGGCCTTTGTTAAGGTGTGGGCGGAGAAAGGTGTGGCCACATCAAATTCAGATGTGACCTCAGGGGATGCAGATGTGACCTCTTCCAGGTATCCCAGTTGCCTAGGTAATGTAGGTACTGGGTAGAGACTTTGCTACGAGGAGGGTGGAGTCTGCTAGCCATCCAAGAGTGGACCTTACACTAGCCTTGAGCAAAAGAGCTCAATGGCAGCAGCCAACCCCTGAGTTCAAGCTCCATGACTGACAAAAATAAACGCTGATGAGGAATGATGGCTGCTTAGCCCATGATAGGCAGGAATAGTAGAAGTGGTACCTGGTTGAATCTTGGATAGATTTTTGAAAGCTTGATGGTACTGGTGGTATGGCATAAGAAAGGAGAAATGAAGGATGTCTTGGAGTCTTTTTTTTTGGGGGGGGGTCCGGCCGTGGGGCCTGAACTCTGGGCCTGGATGCTGTCCCTCCCTCAGCTCTTCAGCTCAAGGCTAGAGCTCAACCACTTGAGCCACAGCGCCACTTCTGGCTTTTTCTTTTTGCTTATGTGGTGCTGAGGAATCGAACCCAGCGCCTCATGCATGCAAGGTAAGCGCTCTACCACTGAGCCACCTTCCCAGCCCTGTCTTGGGGTCTTGACCTGATGAAGTTTAACTACTAAGACGGAGTTACCATTTGCCAGGTTAAGTTTAAGGGTAGAGTTGGAGTGATTGGAGAGGTGGGCATTCACATTTGAGCACCACTCATGAATAGATCTTTGGATAATGATATCTGGGGTTCCAGGAAGGGGTGTGACCTAGAGATATAAATGTGGGCCTCGCCAATGCGTAACTATATTTAAAGCTCTGATAACCAGGAGATAATAAATGTATGGACAAAGCATAGTGCAAGTGAGATTCAATATCCCTTATGTTTCTTCTAATTCCCTCTTAACTTGCTTCCCCTACACACACACCCTCTCAGGGCAGGGCTGGGCATCTAACCTAGAATGTATGCTAGTCAAGTACTCTACTCCTGAGCCACACACCTAGCCTTTTAAAAATTCATCTTGCCTAAACGGGATGGAAACATGCAATCCTCCTGCCTTAGCCTTTCCAGCAACTGTTATATCAGGGCTGGCTTGCTGTTTGGTTTTTCTAGAAAGGATTTTGTGACTGCTAGTTCAAAACTCTCCTTATCCCCCAACGTTAAGTCACTTTCTGGATCCCCAAGTTTACAGTACTGCATAAAATAGAAACAACAAAAACAGTGGAGATGACCCCACAAATGCACTGGTAGGTTGTGATACCTGGTCAAAGAAATTATTTGGCAACATCATAATAACATCAGTGTGTATGTGTACGCATGCGCGTGGTCCTGAGGCTTGAATTCAGGGTTTGGGGGTCCCTGAGTTTTGTGGGGGGTGTTTTGTTTTGTTGCTGAAGGCTAGATCTCTGCCAGTGGAGACCCAGCACCACTCCTGGCTTTCTCGGGTGGTTAACAGGAGATAGGATTCTCAAGGACTTTCCAGCCCGGGCTGACTTCAGACCTGGACCCTCGGAGCTCAGCCTCGGGGAAGCTGGGATTGCAGGCGTGAGACCCCGGTGCCCGGCTTGCTACCTTTACTTTTGATTGTATTCCCGGGTTACCAGTGTTCGGAGCGCCAGACGCCAGGGAGCGCGTGTGGCAGGAGCCGCCCCAGCGCTGGCGGCTCGGGCTTGCGGATGACCCCTTGGATAGATGATGTCCTCCAGGTTTTCTCACCACCCCGAGCCCTGAAACCGGGCCCGAGTTCGTCGGCTGGCGAAGCCGGGTACCTCGATGAAGGCACCCGTGTAACTCTGGAGCCGACGCCTGACGGATGTGCAGCAAAACCCAGTTGTCGAGCTCGGCCCAGGAGCGGCTACGGCTTCGTCTGCCCTCCTCCAAGATGGCCGCGGGTCAGCGCAGGGGATGCCGGACGCGCTTCCCCCCACGCGAGGTGATAGGGGGCGTGGTCAGGATCGGGCCCGCCGGAGCCCGGCGCTGATTGGCGGGCTGCGGCCAACCTGCCCCTTCCACCAGCCCAGCGCTGGTCCGTAGCGAGCGCCCCGGCCTGGAGCTGGGATGTGAGGGCAGTGGGTTCCCTGCTCCCCGCGGCGACGGCTGTGGGCTGAGGCGAGGGCGGCGAGGGGCCCAGCGCACGAGGCCATCGGGCGCCGTGGGTAGTCAGCTGTGTCGGCCGCGGGATGAGGAAGCGGACCGAGCCCATCAGCTTGGAGCATGAACACTGCGTTGCCTCGGGCTCGCCCTCCTCCGGCTCGGCCGCCGCGGCGCTGGACGCCGACTGCCGTCTGAAACAGAATCTGCGCCTGGCGGGCAAGGGGCCGGCTGAGCCGCCGTGCTGCGCCTCGGACGCGGGCATGAAGCGGGCGCTGGGCAGGTGAGGCGCGGCGCGGCGCGGCGCGGGGGAGCGGGGAGGGGGCGGCGTGGTCCCGCACCCGGCTCGCTCCCCGTGAAGTGAGGTGTCTGAGGGCGCGTCCCTCACCTGCTCCCAGCCCGGCGTGCCCTTCGACCCCTCTCCAGGCTCTTCTTGCCCTTGCCCTTGCCTGGCCTGCAAGCATCCCTCCCCTCCCATCCTTTCCCCCGGCATCTGCCCTCGTACGCTCCTTCACTCCCCGCGACTTCGCTTCGGCCCTCCGCACACCCCCACTCACCCATCCAGCACTTCGAACCTAGGCTTACACCCCCTGTCCTTGGCCCAGGTGAGCCAGTGGGGGGCCCCCCACCCCCATTGATTGGCTACGGGTACCGCAGCTGCCGGGAAAGTCCTGACCCAGCTCGGAGAGTCGCGTCGTGGGGTTTAAGCATCCCCATAAGAGGTGGAAGACTCTGGGGCCGGCGCCCGACCCTCGGAGCTTTGGGGACCACTCTGACCTGTCGTGCGGTGACCCCTCAAATCGTGCACAGAAAGCAGCGCCTTTCTCTCTGGAAGCTTTTGGGTACCCTGATCTCTCACGTCCGTAGTTCTCGGTTCACTGTTGTCAGAGTCGCTTTCGCCTCTTAAGGACTGCTGGACCTTTGTTTAAGGATTCAGTGACCTGCTGGTGTCCAAGGGAAAAGAAGGATGCACAGCATCCTCAGCTGCTATAGGGGAAATCGGTGGTAGTCTGGGCAGGTGACCAGGCACTTGAAATCTGTACTGAAGCTGGTCCTGAAGTCGGTTTTTGGCTTTTTTTGTTTTTGCCCCCTTCCTTTGGAAAGAAGAGTGTGGTTACGTAAAGCTGATTTCAAAATTGAGATAGCAACATATTTTACAGGGACAGATTTCTTTTCCTCTTTGCTGATTTCTTAATTATCTGGCTGTTTGAAGCACATATCACTCATGTAGTTTCGAAGCCTTGCTATTTCATGGTGGTGTTTGACTAGATTAGTTTGTAGTGTTCTCAGGTGTTACTGTAACATTGATATCTTTGGGGGTCAATTAGAATGCCCTTAATGGACACTAGCCACTCAGTGTAAACATATTTATCCAATTAGGTCTGGAAGCCAGTCAGAGCTTCAGCTTTAATATTGAAAAGATTGTGAAATTAGACTGCTGCTGCCTCTAAGTCCGTGGTTCTTGATTTTGCTGGAAGGACAGAGACTGATAGTTTTAGTTTTGCTTATGGGCTAGTAACTGATATATGTCTTTTGTGAAACTGATCTGGTCTCTTAGGAAAGGTCTATCCACACTAAAAATTCTTGACTAGCTCTAACACACTTTTGTTAAAATGCTTAGCATACAACACACAAAATGGGAATATATTTGAAAACTCAATTGTTATGTATCATGTTTAAGAAAACAGTGTTTCCCTACTGCCTTCCAGAGTGCACTGTATTAAAAGGACCTGATTAATTTTTGTTTTTTTCAGGTCAGAAAGAGAAACATTAAAGTGGTACTCAGTTTTCTGGAATGAACAAAAATGCTGTTAGAAGAATGAACAGCAAAATAGGGGGCAAGAAAATGAGGGGCTGGGAAGGTGGCTTAGTGGTAGAGCTCTTGCCTTGCATGCCTGAGGCCCTGGGTTCCATTCCTCAGCTCCACATAAACAAAAAGAAAAAAGCTGGAAGTGGCGCTGTGGCTCAAGTGGTAGAGCGCTAGCCTTGAGCTGAAGAGCTGAGGGACAGTGCCCAGG
>NW_012267315.1:2466619-2487035 GCF_000151885.1 Dipodomys ordii
CTGAACTCTGGGCCTGGGCACTGTCCCTCAGCTCTTCAGCTCAAGGCTAGCGCTCTACCACTTGAGCCACAGCGCCACTTCCGGCTTTTTTCTTTTTTCTTATGTGGTGCTGAGGAATTGAACCCAGAGCCTCATGCACGCAAGGCAAGCTCTCTACCACTGAGCCACCTTCCCAGCCCCTGTATTTTGTTTTTATTGTGTGTATGTCATCACTGGCTTTTAAAACATTGGTATAGTAGTTAATGTC
Organism: Dipodomys ordii; assembly: GCF_000151885.1. Taxonomy (NCBI): domain Eukaryota; kingdom Metazoa; phylum Chordata; class Mammalia; order Rodentia; family Heteromyidae; genus Dipodomys; species Dipodomys ordii. The sequence goes on from NW_012267315.1 coordinate 2,466,867, forward strand.
AACTTTGGAGATAAAAAAATCCCCACTTTTATATTTTTAGTGAAGGGTTATATTTAAGGGCAAATACTAAATCACATCAACTTAGTACTCCCCAAGAATAGGAAATAAATATTAGTTGGATGCAGGGAGATCTGTGTGGGTAGATGAGGGAGTTTGTGGGCTTTTCACTTTCTTTTCCCTGGTATCTTGGAGACTTGTATTTGAAAGCACACCTCATCTTAAAGTGATTCAATTTCAACCCTGAAAAGGCATCTATCTATGAGATGTACAAGATCTGTGTGTTTCAATTAACTGGTCTTCATTCTTCCACTCCAAACACCCAAACTAGGTCTGCTGGATGGACAGAGTTCAGAGTGCGACATGGGAAGTTTCATAGCTAGATCACCCTCCTGTGTCATTATCATGCCCTTGGTTTTCTTCAACCTAAAGAAGGACCCCCATCCAAGGTGGGGTTCATCATAACCTAGAAAGGCAGGGGCCAAGGCTAGGGCAGATCTCCTTCAGCTTCAGCCTTTCTCTACAAACATCCCTGTGTGGTAAATCTTTACCCTTACTTTACAGATTGAGAAGATGAAAGCTCATTTTCAATCTCTTTTTGTAGTTTGTACCTTTGTCTGTTTGCTTTTCTGAGCTGGAACTGTGAAGCAGGCAGGCTTTGTGGTACCTTCGCCAGACCCCTCCTGGGTATGCCTCTTCCAAATTTGGTCTACTTTGTCATAGTCATGCTTCAGTGGGAGCACCCTGACTGAGTGCCTTGCCAGAATCTCCAGCTTTATTAAGGCTTTGTGTCCTGTATCCCTGCTTGGTTCAGAGTTCCTGTCAGCCATTACACATCTCCCCTTCCCAAGGCAGAGTCTATCTTCTGTGATAACTTTGGCCTGTAGGCCTGCATTGCGGGAAATACCTTTGGCAACTTAATGGAGGCTGCCTTGGAAAGTATAGTTGATCACCTTACCAGATGTATGTTGATGAAAGTAGAACCTTGTTGTAAGTTCCTGTTTCTCCTCTCAATAGAGCTCTTTTCCTTCTGAGGTGAACTCTATCGGAAGAACGTTTACTGACCAGCAACTGGAAAAGCTGAGAAATTGAGTCCTTTCTCTTGACCTAGAGAGGAGACCATAGAACTTTGGTTTTGGCAGTTTATGTTGCCAGGGGCTCTCACACAGTGTGGAGGGTGAGTCTTTTGTCTCAACCAATGTCTGTATATCAGGACAGGGGGACCAACCAACACAGGAGGATGATTCTAGGACTAAGTTCCATATGAAGAGAGCCTGCCATTAGAACTTAGTCCTCATTGTGGCATAATTGTGTGCTGTAGAGGAAACTTGTCCAGTGAACTGGGCTCTAGGTGAGTATTTTCAGAATCTGTGGCTCAGGATGAGTTTCTTCATCTATAATGTGGAGATAAGCATGTCTTCCAGTGAGGTCCACGTGTATGGGAAGTTCTTGGTACTTGGTGAGCACATGGCCATTGGCATTTTCTGCTGTGATCATCTCTACTCTTATTGCTAGTGTTATAAGCTGAGGAACCTGAGAAAGTCATTAACTCATGGCAAGAAAGATTTACTTATTCCCTGTCCTACCCCGAAATTATTATAGTCTGCCTTTTTGTAGTTGTACATAGAGAGTTCACCCTGATCAGTTAATGTAGCTGTTGATAGTAGAGCATTTTAAACTACTAGTAGGTTGTCAAACACTTTCTTACACTATTCATTCAGCACCATTTGAATACCTGTTGTGTAAGATAATATTTGTGAGACAGTACTGATTTTTGGTCACACTTCTTTGTGGACTTCACATTCCCCTGGGGGAGAGAGGTAACAAACGAAGAGCAATAAGACATGACAGGTGCTCAAGGCCCTAAGGAGAAATAGAATGCCAGTAACGCTGCAGCTGTAAATAGGCACCATGATAGTGCATGTGGCTTGGGTGGAAAGGAAGCCTTTCTGGCAAGAGGATATTTGAATGGAAGCCAGTGGCTGCTTTCGGGTAAAGAAATGGCATGATAGTCTATGTGTATTACCACACCATTCTGAGTCTGTGACAAGGACAGACTGGAGGTGGGAGATCATTTAAGGATTAAAACAAGGTAAGACATTATGAGTATTTGCCCAAAGGTGTAGCCATGGAGAAATGTAGAATTCTGAACAAAAAAAAATTTTTTTTTGGCCGGTCCTAGTGCTTGAACTCAGAACTAAGGGCGTGGGCACTGTTCCTGAGCTGCTTTTGCTCAAGGCACTGTGGTACTGAGGAATTGAAGGCTTCCTGCATGCTAGGCAAGCACCTTACCACTCAGCCACCTTCCCAGATATCTGAGCACATTTTGAAGATGGTTTCATCAGGATTTACTGATGGATCAAATGGAGGAGTGTAAATGAGAGAGAAGAATCAGATTTACAAGTTCCCCCCCCCCCGGGCAACACAAAAAATACAGTTGCCATATGAGAATTCTCTTAGTTGGTTTTCTGATATTCTAATGATATCATAGACTAAGGAAAAAATGTAAAAACATGGGACTTTATTTGACTCACAGCTCTGGAGCTTGAGAAGTTCAAGATCAAGGGACTGCATCTGGTCAGGGCCTGATGCTCCATCTCAGAATGATAGAGAGAAAGCATTCAAAAGCAGGGGGTCAAGGGAAAGAGAACACTCCAACACTTGGAGAGACAACATGCTTGTTAAATAAAGCTACTTGTGTGATATCTGACCTGCTCCTTGTTATAACCTTAGTCCACTCATAGAATGGAGCCCTTGGGATCTCATGACCTCTTAAAGGTCCCACCTCCCAGTACCATCCCAATGGCCATTAAATTCCAACATGCACTGGCGTGGTTGTGCAAACTGTAGTCTCAGCCTTAAAAGACTTGGGTAGGTGAGAGGTTTGTTGTACCCCAGGGACCTGCCTGAGTAACATACAGAAACTACATCTCTCAAAAAAAATTTTGTTCAACCAAAATTTTGGAGGAGTTCTGTCCATACCGTTCCAATAGTTCCCAAAGTATTAATTTTATTCCAGCATCAATTCAGACGTCCATCTGAATCAGAAAGGGGTGAGATTCATAGTAAAGTCTATCCAGATATGAATCTCCTTCTGTGAACCTATTTAATCAAACAACTAATCAGTTTCTAAAATACAGTGGTGAAACAAGCATAAGACAGAGACTCCTTTTCCTAAAGGAAGAGGTAGAAGGAAGAAAGGAGTAACTTGTCCCAAGTAAATCCCAAACCCAACAAGGAAAGTAGCATAAAGTCTTCAAGCTAGCTGGGTGCCAGTGGCTCACGCTTGTAATCCTAGCTACTCAGGAGGCTGAGATCTGAGGATCATGGTTCAAAGCCAGCCTGGGCACAAAAGTCTGTGAGACTCTTATTTCCAGAAAGCCAGAAGTGGTGCAGTGGCTCAAGTGGTAGAGCACTCGCCTTTAGCTGAAGAACTGAGAGACAGTGCCCAGGCCCAGAATTCAAGCCCCAGGACCAACCAAAAAAAAAAAAAGTCTTCAAGCTAGAGAATGATTTCCTCTGACTCCATGGATCTCATCCCAGGAGCAGGGCTTGTGTCTTCTAAGGTCTCAGGTGGCTCAGAGTCTGTGGTTCTGTTGGGATCAGAAGCTCTCACAGGTTAGTCTCATGCCTCCAGTTCTCCCATGGTTGGAGTCTTGTGCCTACCCATTGGTAGCTCCATGGTTCTTGGTTCCTGGGAATAGCCCCACTCCTGCAACCTTTTTTCTTTTTATTGTCAAGGTAATGTACAGAGGGGTTACAGTTACTGAGGAAATAAGTAAGTGTGTGTTTGAGTATGTGTGTATATATATGTGCGTATTATTTATTTTGGTCATGGGGCCTGAACTCTGGGCCTGGGCACTGGCCCTCAGCCTTTCAGCTCAAGGCTAGCACTCTACTGCTTGAACCACTTCTGGCCTTTTCTGCTTATGTGGTGCTGAGGAATCGAACCCAGGGCCTCATGCATGCAAGGCAAGCACTCTACCACTGAGCCACCTTCCTAGCCCATAAGTACATTTCTTATCAAACTTATCCCTTCCCTCATTTTTCTCCTACTTTTCCTCCCCCCACCCTCCCCTCCCAAGTTATACAGATCATTTCCAACATATTGTGTATATCGCTGTTGCATTGGTTCCCCCTTGTCCTTTGTCTCACCATTCTGTTGTTCCCCTTCCCTAATTCAAATAAACATACATACAATACCAGGGCACCAGAATCAAATACAGTGACAACAGAAGATCATAGAGGGAAGAACATACAAAGGAAACAAAAAAAATCCCTCAGTACATTAAAAACAACAACAAAGAAAAACCTGGTGTCCATGTCTTTGAGTTCATTTAGCTTAACGTCATCTTATATGGTCAGATATACATAGCTATTGAACTACTCTCCTGCACTTTTTTAGCCATTATCTCAGTGAGGACTGGTGTCTTTGCGTTGTTTGACCAAGCTGGTGGCTCATACTTGTAATCCTAGCTACTCAGGAGGCTGAGATCTGAGGATCACAGTTCCAAGTCAGCCTGGGCAGGAAAGTCTGTGACACTCTTGTCTCCAATTAACCACCAAAAGCTGGAAATGAAGCTGTGGCTTAAGTGTTAGAGCACTGAGCACGAAAGCTCAGAGACAGTGCCTAGGCCCTGAGTTCAAGTCGTAGGATCAGGGTGTGTGTGTATGTGTGTGCGCATGCGTGTACACACATGCAACAAGTCTTTGCAAGGGCCCTCAAACTTTTGAAATCTTGGTAGAGGAATTGTCCCCCACAAGTTCCTGTATTCTATGCTCCATAAAGCTCCATGGCATGGGCACAGTTGTGCTAGGATCTTTGCTACTTTCTGTTAGGGATAGCCTTTACTCTGGTTTACAATACCTTGTTCCTCATTCCTGTGTGAGACCTCAGTGGCCTTTACTGCCTGTATTTCTCTACCAAGAGTCTGATCACAAAGCACTGATCACAAATTGAGAATTTGGTGACTTTCCTATAGCTCTCTTTCAGAAAGAGCTTTCTTTACTCATAGCAGTGTGGGCTGCTCTTGTCTACTCCTCTAGCTTTTCTAGATTTTTTTTCAAATTCTCACCCACTACCCAGTTTTATAAACACTTTATTTTTTATTGTTTGAGACCATGTCTTGCTATATATTCCAGCTGGCCTTAAAACTCCCTTTGTAGCTGAAACTAACCTCAAATTTGTGACCTATCTTAGTCTTCTGAGTATTGGGATTACAGGTGTGCACTACTGAAATGGACTGGCCATTGCTCAGTTATAAAGCTGTTTCCATATTTTCTAGCATTTGTTGTATCAACACCACCAGTTCTGGTACAAATTTTGTCTAGGGCTGTTTTTGCAGCTATAGTATAAAACATTCAGCCTGGATAACTTACAAACAATATGAGAGTGTTTGGCTTAGTGTTTGTGTTTGGTGCAAGTCTTGGGACTTGAACTCAGGGCCTGGGCACTGTCTCTGAGCTGCTTTTACTCCAAGATAGTGCTCTACCAGTTTAGTCACATCCCTATTTCTGACTCTCTGTTGGTTATTTGGAGATAAGAGTCTCACTGACTTTCCTGCCGGGGCTTTTTTCAAACTGCATTCCTCAGGTCTCAGCCATCTGTGTAGCTAGGACTGTAGGCATGACCCATCAGCACCCAGCTGGCTCATAATTCTTGAGTCTGTGAATTTCTAGACTGAGAGCTTTATCTGGTGAGAACCTTCCTGCTGTGTCATACTGTGGTGGAGAGTATCACGTGGGGAGAAAGCACAGGAAGTGGAGCAATTCAGAGCAAGAGAACATGTGCCAGATACATTTACTTGTTTTGTTTTTGCCAGTCCTGGGGCTTGAACTCAGGGCCTGGGCTCTGTCCTTGAGCTGTTTTACTCAAGGCTAGCACTCTACCCCTTGAACCATAGTGCCACTTCTGGCTTTTTCTGTGTATGTGGTACTGAGGAATTGAACCCAGGGCCATTCGGGCATGCAAGGAAGCACTCTACCACTAAGCCACATTCCCAGGCCCCAAGTTCACTTTTTACAGCAAAGCTACTCTCTTGGTAACTAAGCCTCCCCTACAATGAGTTACTTAAAGTGAAAACACAAGGTTGGGAATGTGGCTTGATGGTATGGTAAAGAAATTGTTTATAGTGCCAAAGGCCCTAGGATCAATCCCCACACTGCCCCCTCCCTCCAAGAAGACATGAAAACAGCCAAGGCATACAAGCAAATCCAAAAGTGATCAAATTTAGTGTTGTTTATTGAAGCTTGAAGGTAGTATCCTCAACTTTTAGATAAAAGAAAGTTCAAGTTGCTTTCAATTAACAATTTTTTTTTGGTGGTACTAGGACCTTATGCTTGTTGGATGTTGCTCTTCTGCTGAGCCAGCCCTCTTTTGAAATTGTCATTTTGAAATAGGGTCTTTTTTTTTTTTTTTGTTGGTCATGGGGCCTGAACTCTGGGCCTAGACACTGTCCCTGGCTCTTCAGCTCAAGGCTAGTGCTCTACCACTTGAGCCACAGTGCCACTCCCAGCTTTTTCTGCTTATGTGGTACAACCCAGAGCCTCATGCATGTGAGGGAAGCACTCTTACCACTGAGCTACCTTTCCAGCCCTGAGAAAGGGTCTTGCTTTTTACCTTGGCCTTTACTATACCACCATTCTCCTATTACAGCTGGGTTGATAAACACAGGCTACCTTATTTCGCTTCCTGGAGTTTCATAACTTTTTTTTTTGCCTATGTTGGTGTGGAGCCATGATCCTCAGCCTCCCAAACTAGGATGACAGGTATGTGCTATCAGAGTTACTGGTTGAAAAGGGATTTCATAACTTTTGCTCGTGTATATGGCTTGAGCCACAATTCTCCATTTCAGCCTTCCAAGTAGCTAGAATTACAGGTATAAGCCACTATACCCAACTAATTTCAGTTAATTTGACTAGTAGGCTCTTCATGTGGGTTTGATTATATTGATTAAAGTACTTATAATAGGAAGGTATTGAAAATATAAATAATATATATTAATTATAACATATATATGTATATATATGATTGAAGCTCCAATTTTAATACATTAGTTAGGATCCCCTCTAGAAGAAGTTAAGTGTGTGTGTGTGTGTTTGCGTGTTTGCGCGCGCACACGCACACACACACACACCAGTTAGTCCCACACACACACACCAGTTAGTCCTGGAGCTTAAATTCGGCCTGAGCACTGTCCTTGAGATTTTTTGTTTAAGGCTAGCACAATACCACAAGAGCCACAGCTCTACTGTAGGCTTTCTGGGTAATTAATTGATGATTAGAGTCTCACAGACTTTCCTGCCTGGGCTGGTTTTAAACTGTGGTCCTCAGATCTCAGCCTCCTACTAGGATTATAGGCCTAAGACAGCACAGAAATAAGATTTGTCTTTTGTTGTTTTCTTCTAAAAATGTGTACAACAGAGCCAGGTGCTGATGGCTCACATCTATAATCCTAGCTACTCAGGAGGCTGAGATCTGAGGATCACGCAGTTCAAAGCCAGACCGGAGGGGAAAGTTTGTGTGACTCTTATCTCCAATTAACCACCAGAAATCTGGAAGTAGAGCTATGGCTCAAAGTGGTAGAGCACTAGCCTTGAGCAAAAAAGCTCAGGGACAATGTCCAGGCTTTGAGTTCAAGCCCTATGACCACCATCATCACCACCAACAAAATGTGTACAACAAATATACCCTACCCTTTAATTCTTGACTTGTGCCATTCTTGGTCCTGGAATATCTTCATTACTCCTGCCTGAAAGCAGCCATGTCAGTGCCAGCTGACATGGTTATTTTTTTATTTTTATCTTTTTTTAGCACTTAGTATGATTTGTTAGATGCTGTGCCAGATACAGATGTAAATATGTGGGGTGATGATATCTTTCCCTAGGGAGTTGGCAGTGTCGCTTCTTATAGGTGGAAGCCATCAGCTCTTGTACCCCAATTTGTTTTCTTTTTTTTGTGTGTGTGTGCTGGTATGGGGCTTGAACTGGGAGCCTTCAGCTCTCAGCCTTTTCTGCTCATGGTTGGTGCTCTACCATTTGAACCACACCTCCACTTCCAGCTCTTTTGATGGTTGATTGGAGATGGAATCTCTTGGATTGTTTGTCTGGCCTAGTTTTGAACCTTGATTCTTACATCTCAGTCTTCTTAGTAGCTAGGATTCAGGTGTGAGCTATCTGTGCCTAGTCATCCAAATATTTTGATGATGTTTGTGGCAGAAATCACACAGGGATGGCTTAAGATGGTCAATCTACTCACACATCAGACTTTTTTTTAATTTGAGAAAACATCTCACTATGAATCTCAAGTTGGTCTGGAATTTGTGGTCCTCCTTCCTTGGTGCTAGGATTATAGGAGTGTACTATCATACTTGGCTTTACCCTTTTTTTAAGTTGCCCTAATTTATTTTGATATGTTTATGTGCTGATTTATGTTTAGTGTCTCTTTGCCTCTCACTTCATTGACAGATGTGATGGAATGCACATCACTGGCCAGCCAAGCAATCTAGAGATAGAAGAAATTATCACAGTTTGGGAACACAGGACACTTTGACAAAGCACATTATGGCAAGATTTAGGGGAAGGAAACAAGACTTCCATTGTACAACATTTGATATTTAGCTTAGGGTTCCAGAGAGAAGGGACTGTTACACCACTGCCCGCCAGCTGGGAGCCTGCCAATGCAGCCTCAAGGCCTCAAGAGAAAGCTGGAGGAGATTCTACAGAGCCCAGAGAGGGTCTCCAGGTGTGAGGCCATGCAGAAAATCCCCATCGTAAGAGGCAACCTCTGAGGGGCTGTCTCTCATGCTCTTCCTAACAGTTTAACTTTGTGCCTGATTCCAAAGTGATAAAGATTTCATAATAAAAATTGAAGACAAGAGGATAAAGGAGGAATAGAAACTCCCCTTGGTAATTTTAGCAGTGTAGTGTGTATTGAGAGTAGTGTTACATGTTCTTTTATTCATTTAACAAATAGATTCTTCATTTAGCCTTCTTGGAAAGCTTGAAGATGTGAATAAAACGTTGTGCAAGAGTAGTTCAGTTCTCAGTCTTTGTGGAACTTACATTCTCTTGAAGGAGAAACAGCCAAAAAAAGGTAGCATGTTAAAAAAATAGTAAAATTTCAACAAAGTGGTAAAGTGCTACGAAGAAAAATAAAGTAGGAAATCGGGTAATATAGAATGCCCTTGAAAATGAACTACACAACAATAACAACAAAAAAAATGAACTACACAACAGTAATAAAACTTTTTTGTTTCTGTCAGCAAAATAAGGCTCTCTCACAGTGGGATATCCAGCTATTTAACTCTGCCAACAAAATCCTCATGATTTTTGTTTTCATCTTTGTGAACAAAGAGACATTTACAGATTGCTCTGTGTATTAAGCCTTAAAGTTTTCAATTCTGTAGAGTATAGTTGCTCCCCTTACCAATGGTGTTGGAATATTATTTTTGAAGAGTATGCTAAAGATTTTTTCTAAAAAATGAAGAGCCAGGCACTAGTGCCTCACATCTATAATCCTAGCTACTTAAGAGGCTGAGATCTGAGGATTGCAGTTTGAAGAAAGCCCAGGCAGGAAAGTCCATGAGACTCTTATCTCCAAATAACCAGCAAGAAATCAGAAATAGGGCTGTGGTTCAAGTGGTAGAGCACTAGCTTTGAGCAAAAGAAACTCAGAGACAGTGCCCAGATCCTGAGTTCAAGCCCAAAGACTAGCACAAAAAAATTTTTTTTTAAAAAGAATTTAATCCAGATATTAGTCTCACGGAATGAGTCTCCATTGTTTTGTACTTTCTGAGTTAATATAATGTACAAAGACAAAACATCGTTCTTCAACATCTGATGATACAGTAATGGAGGATTTAGTAAAAACCAATTATGAACATTTTAAAAAAGATAAATTGAGCTTCTACTTCCCTTGATGTGGTGATAAACTCCTGTAAACCCAGAACTTGGGAGAATTGAGAAGTCTAGCCAGTATAGGCTACATAATAAGACCCTGTCTTAAAAAGAAGGGAGGCAGGGAGGGAAGGAGGAATGAAAAGAGAAAAGAAAGAAAACTACCCATAGGTACCATGGAGAAACAGTAGACTGAATTTATCTGGAAATAATTGAAATTTCAATATCAACAAAAAAAGACAAGGTACATGAAGCAGTTTTTAAAACCCTTACCACCAGGCCATGAAGGAACACAATCTCTCAGAGGTGGCTGATTAGATGAACCTTTGTACTGCCCTAGCTGACTGCTGTGAGCTTCCACATTGTGGCACAGAAAGGAGGAAACTGATGTATGGAGTCTGTTGAGCTCTCTGAGGGGGCGAGAGTTTATAGGATATAAAACCAGAGAGGAGAGAACAGGACAGAAGTATCCCAGGGCTGTGCAGAATGTACAAGTAAGCTGGGTTTTTGTGGCTTCTACCTATTCTGGAGGCTGAGGTCTGAGAATCACATTTGAAGTCAGCCTGGGAAGCAAAGTTCATTAGACTCTTTTTGTTGTTGTTGTTGGTCCTGTTGCTTGAACTCTCTGGGCCTGGGTTCTGTCCCTGAGCTCTTCAGCTCAAGGCTAGCACTCTACCGCCAGAGCCACAGCGCCACTTCTGTTTTTTTTTGGTGGTTTATTGGAGATAAGAGTCTCAAGGACTTTCCTGCTTGGGCTAGCTTTGAACTGCAGGCAATCCTCAGATGTCAGCCTCCTGAGTAGCTAGGATTACAGGTGTGAGCCACCAGCGCCTGGCTTCATTAGACTCTTATTTCCAATTAACCACCAAAAAGCAGGAATTGAAGCTGTGGCTCAAGTGGTAAGTGATGGCTTAGAACAAAAAGCTAAGGGATTTTACCTAAGCCCTGACTTCAAGTACTGGCACGCACACAAGAATATAAAAGAATTCAGTCCCTAAGCCAAGGAAATTTGCAGAACTAGCATCTAATCACTGATTACTAGGCATTATGAGTTTGTTCAGGCTGCCAAACAAAGTGTGGCTACCCTGACTGGGTAACATTTCTGTGTGTGTGTGTGCGTGTGTACACGCGTGCGTGCGTGCATGTGCGTGCATGCGTGTGCGCGAGTGTGTGCACATACGCATGCTGAAATTTGAACTCAGAGCTTTCTACTTGCTAGCCAGGAAGCCTACCAATTGAATCACCCCCTTAGTCCCAGACTAAGTGACAAGTGACAAAAATCCATATTCTCATAATTGTGGAATGTGGAAGCCTAAGATAAAGGTGTTAGCAGGGTTGGTTCCTCCTGACCCTGTCCTCTTGTAGACCATCTTCTCCCCATGTTTTGTGTCTGCTGCTGCTTCCCTCTTTCCCTTCACGTGTGTGTTTCCACATTTCATATAAGTACTAGGGCCCCAACTGGACTTTTTTATGTACCTACCTACTGTTTCCAAATATAGTCACATTGTCAGGTTAAGAGGGTTCGAGGGTATACCTCAACCTATAGCCCCAAGCATGCAGAGAGGCAGGAAATAGGATCTGTAATGAGGAGTGTAACCAGTTTTTTGAAAAACAACTCAGACAGTGGTCATAGTGATGAATTCTATTTTCATATATGAATAAGTCACTTGATAGCTACAAGATTAGTTTCCATTACTCTAAAATGGGAGTAGTATCTATTCTAACTCTCTTACTGGGTTGTACTAAGATTTCAGCAAGATATCAGGTGTGTACCTGTGCAGGTTATATTGTGGTTTCTTTGCTCTTGGCTCTTCCCATCTACTTCTGTAATTCAAAAGAAGTTCACAAGATTACTGCTTTCTGTAACTCTTTGTCTAGTTCTTGTGTATTTTTGAGTTATTAAGTTATGTATTGCTGGCTGGGCATGGTAATTACTGTATTTCCAAGATACTTGAGAGGTAGAGGTAGGAAGAGGATCACAGTCTAAGACTGGTTTGGACAGACAGCCTGAGATCCTGTCTGAAAGTCAAACTCAAAGCAAGGACTGGGAAAAACCTTGAGTTTACTATGAAATAGGAAATAAGTAAATAAATGTTCAATATTTATAATCGATATATTAGTTTCTGGCATTTTTGTATTGTAGATCAGAGGCTTCAGAACTTTATTACTATTTAATTTTTAGTACTGGAGAACAGGTGGCTTCTTTTGCTGTGTTGAGACAGTTTTGCTAAGTTGCCTGAACTACGTAGAACTCATGATCCTTCTACCTTAGCCTTTTGCAACTGGCTTACTTATATTGTTTTCAAAGTTCATTCATGATGTGTCAGAATGTCTTTCCTCTTTAAGTCTGAGTAATATTTCACTGTACATAGACATTACATTTTGTTTACCTATTCACAAGACAGTCTTAGTTTTATTCAGGATAGAGAACATATATACTTGGTATCTCCGTTTGGTGGTCTTTACTCATCCTGCCTTGAGAGTGTACTATGATTTTTGCTTCAATAAACCTTGGTTTGTTAAATTAAAAACAAAATTACTTTTCTATTTGTTCTTGTATTCTTGTGTTGGTTCTACTTGAACTCAGGGTCTTGGCACTGTCCTTGAGCTTTTTTGCTCAAGGCTAGAGTTCTCCCACTTGAGCCACAGCTCTACTTCTAACTTTATGGGGATTAATTGGAGATAAGAGTTTCAACAGACTTTCCTGCATGGGCTGGCTTTGAACCATGATCTTCAGATCAGCCTCCTGAGTAGCTAGGATGACAAGCATGAGCCACCAGCACCCAGCTCTACCTTTTCTATTTGTACTACTGGTGAAAACTAAAAAACAATCTGAGAGCCAATGGTTCATGCTTGTCATCCTAGATTCTCAGGAGGCTGACATCCAATAATCATTGTTTGAAGCCAGCTGGAGCATAAAAGTCTATGAGACTATTATCTCCAATTAATCACCATCCAATTAATCACAGATGTGGAGCTGTGGCTCAAAGTTGTAGAGCGCTAGCCTTGAGTGGAGGGAAAAAAAAGCTCAGGGACAGCACCCAGCGTGTTATTTTTCTTTAAAGTGTTCCTTCCAACTGTTTTATGTTTCTACCTCTGGCCTGTTGAAAAAGTAAACAAAGTCGTTTTCTCTTTTATCTCTTTTAAAAATCTTTTATCTCTCTTTTTTCATTTGTACAGAGAGGTTTCATTGTGATATTCATATATATATTCATATGATATACTTAAGTCATTTTTTTGGTCGGTCATGGGGCTTGAACTCTGGGCTTGCGTGCTGTCCCTGCACTCTAGCTCAAGCGCTCTTCCGCTTGAGACATAGCGCCACTTCCGGTTTTCTAGTGGTTTATTGGAGATAAGAGTCTCATGGACTTTTCCTGCCCAGGCTGGCTTTGAACCATGATCCTCAGATCTCAACCTCCTGAGTAGCTAGGATTACAGGCGTGAGCCACCAGCGCCTGGCTTTACATTATTCTTTACCCTTCCCTTTTTAAGAGTTTATAGTGGGTTTCATTCTATTTTCATCTGTATCTATTATCTATATATAAATATAGATACTGTGCTTCTATGTTATTCATCACCCATTGCCTTTTGCTTTTTTTCTCCCCCACTTGCCAGGGTCTTCTTCCCCTCTTTTGCAATCTTCTTCTCCTCTTTTTTTTTTTGTTGCCAGTCCTGGGGCTTGAACTCAGGGCCTGAGTGCTGTCCCTGAGTCTCTTTACACTCAAGGCTAGTGCTCTACCAAGTGAGCCACAGTACCACTTCAGCTTTTTCTGAGTAGTTTATTGGAGATAAGAGTCTCATGGACATGCCGGCGCTGGTGGCTCACACCTGTAATTCTAGCTACTCAGGAGGCTGAGATCTGAGGATCGGCATTCAAAGCCAGCCCGGGCAGGAGAGACTGTGAGACTCCTATCTCCAATAAACCACCAGAAAACCAGAAGTGGCACTGTAGCTCAAGTGGTAGAGCGCTTGCCTTGAGCTGAAGAGCTGAGGGACAGCGCCCAGGCCCAGAGTTCAAGCCCCACGACCGACAAAAAAAAAGAGTCCCATGGACTTTCCCTGTGGGCTAGCTTCAAACTGCAATCCTCAGGTCTCAGCCTCCTGAGTAGCTAGAATTGCAGATGTGAGCTACCAGTACCTGATCATCTTCATCTTCTAGATCTAGATTCTATATATGAGCAAAAACATATTTGACTTTTTTTTTTTTGTCAGACATGGGGCTTGAACTCTGGGCTGGAGCACTGTCCCTGAGCTCTTCACTTGAGCCACAGTGCCACTTCTGGTTTTCTGATGGTTAATTGGAGATGAGTCTCACAGTCTTTCCTGCTGGGGCTGGCTTTGAACCATGATCCTCAGATCTCAGCCTCCTGAGTAGCTAGAATTATAGGCATGAGCCACTGGCACCCAGCCCACATTTGTCTTTCTGAGCTTGGCTTATCTCACTTACCATATACTTCAGAATCATCTGGGTTTTTTTGTTTTGTTATGTTTTTTGGGTCCGGTCTTGGGGCCTGAACTCTGGGCCTGGGCGCTGTCCCTCAGCTCTTCAGCTCAAGGCTAGCCCTCTACCACTTGAGCCACAGCGCCACTTCCGGTTTTTTTTCTTTTTGCTTATGTGGTGCTGGGGAATCGAACCCAGGGCCTCATGCATGCAAGGCAAGCGCTCTACCACTGAGCCACCTTCCCAGCCCTCATCTGGGTTTTTTTGTAAAGAGCATAATTCCATTCTTTTTTGTGATTGAATAAAACTTCACTGTATATATGTACCCATTTCCAATCATCTGTTGTTGGCCACCTAGGCTGATTCCTTAGTTTGGATATTATAACCAGTGCTACTATAAACATGGGTGTACAGTTACTTCTTTTGTATGTTGATTTGTAATTCTTTGAATATTTGACCAGGGATAGTATAGCAGATCTTATGGTAGTTCTCTTTTTAGTTTCTCTCTCTCTCTCTCTTTCTTTCTCTCTTCTCTCTGTCTCTGAGTGTGAATACTGGAGCTGGAACTCTTGGAGCTGTTCTATAGCTTTTTCATTCAAAGCTGGTTCTCTACTACTTGAGCTCTGCTTCTGGGTTTTTGATGGTTAATTGGAAATTTAGAGTCTCACAGAGTTTCCTGCCTGGACTGGCTTTGAACTGGGATCCTCAGATCTCAGTCTCCTAAGCTAGGATTATAGGCATGATCCACTGGCACCCTACTACTTTAAGTTGCGAAAGCTCCATACTGATTTTCATAGTGGCTGGACTAATTAACTTTCCCACAAACAATATATGAGGGTTTCTTCTTCCTAATTGCCCTTTTAAAAACCATTCTCTTCATTGTGCTTCTCTTTTTGTTGTTGTTGTTGTTGTTGGTTGGGGCCTGAACTCTGGGCCTGGGCACTGTCCCTCAGCTCTTCAGCTCAAGGCTAGCACTCTACCACTTGAGTCACAGCACCCCTTCTGGCCTTTTCTGTTTATGTGGTGCTGAGGAATTGAACCCAGGGCCTCATGCCTACAAGTCAAGCACTCTACCTACCACTGAGCCCTGTGCTTCTCTTTGACTATCATGAACTTCTAATCACAAACTCACACTTTTCTTTCTCTCTCCATTTTCCCTTTCTTCCCTCTCATTCCCTTTCTTCCTGTTGCCCTTAATCTCCTGGATTTGAGCAGTCCTTCTGCCTCAGCTTCCTGAATAGCTGTGACTGGAGGCTCATATCACTATGCCTATAGCGAGATTGTCATGTCATTAGTGCATACTACTTCCATTGAGAAAATGTTCACAAAAATGATTTAGCTTGAGCCTGGTATGTTTGCACACACCTGAAATCCTCGGACTCTGGAGGCTGAGGCAGAGGCATTGTGAGTTGGAGGCTAGCCTGGGCTATGAACTGAGGCCCAGTCTTAAAAAATAAATTCACTTTTATTTACTAGTTTGTTTCTGTTATTATTTGGAGTCAGAAGCCTCCAAAAGCAGGGAGTTGATAAAGTAATTTTGACAGAGGTCTTAGTGTTAGCTATAAAAAAATAACTGAGACTGCATAATTTATAATTTTTTTTGGGGGGGTCCAGTCATGGGGCCTGAACTCTGGGCCTGGGCACTGTCCCTCAGCTCTTCAGCTCAAGGCTAGCGCTCTACCTCTTGAGCCACAGCGCCACTTCCGGCTTTTTTCTTTTTTCTTATGTGGTGCTGAGGAATTGAACCCAGGGCCTCATGCATGCAAGGCAAGCAAGCGCTCTACCACTGAGCTACCTTCCCAGCCCCAAGACTGCATAATTTATAAAGGAACAGAAATTTACTTCTCACAGTTCTGGAAGCTGGGAAGTCCAAGATCAAGGCGTCAGCAGGTTTGGTGTCTGGTGGGAGGTACTTTCAGCTTCCAGGATTTCACCTTGATGCTGTGTTCTCCTGTGACAGACAGTGGGTGGCAAGCTAGCTGAAAGCCGCATGAAGCCTCCTTCATTTTTAAATTTACTTTTTGTCAGATCGTGGGGCTTGCACTCAGGGTCTAGGTGTTAGTCCCTGAATTCTTATGCCCAAGGCTAGTGCTTTACCACTTAGCTTTATACCACTTAGAGCCACAGAGCCACTTCCAGTTTTCTAGTAGTTAATTGGAGATAATAGTCTCACAAGGACTTTTTTTTACCCTGGCTGGCTTCGAACCACAATGCTCAGATCTCAGCCTCTCCTGAGTCGCTAGGATTATAGGTGTGAGCCACTGGCACCAGCTGGTCTCCTTTATAAGAGGCTCCATCTCATTCATGAGGAACAGTTCCCCTGGCTGATTCTTAAAGGCCACAGCTCTTAATACCATCACCCCTGAGTTTTGAGGGGAACACATTGAAACCATAGCAACAGGTATTCCCAGTTTCAAGTAGCATCAGTCTTCCATATTGGGTAGAATTGTAGTTCGTAGCATTTGTTACCCTCATGAACAAAGTACAATAAGAAGAAAGAAAAATCTTAGCTGGGTCTGTGTAGAATATGAGGTGAGATGAAAGTAGCAGCTCAGACACTGTAGTCTCTGCACTGTCTGTACTGGGCCAACAAAACCAGAAACCCAGACAGATGCAAAGCTATGTTGTTACATTGGCCCCCCCTTTGTCGGGTGAGGCCAGAAGTTTATCTTCTTGCCAATAACTAAAACTTCTTCCACGAGCAGAAGGGAGAATAAAAGGATGAAGAGCCCCTGTCAGCTCTCTACCTGCTGTGACATGTGTCCTCTGGGGCAAACTTTGTCTCAAAGCCAGGCTCCCCTTAGACGTCAAGGCAGCAAGTGGAGCTGCAGGTGTGAAAAGAGGGAGCCCCAGAGTACTAATTCTGAGGGGGTGAGAATCCAAAGTGTTGGGTACATTCTCACTTTCTGGACCTGAAGAAAGGACAATGGAGATGCTATATCATAAAGGTAACTATATCATGGCTGAATCCTGAGTCAAAATGGCCGCCTTTCTAAACAGTTAAAAGCATGACAACACTAGTTCTCATTATCCAAAACATTTTACTAGTTCATGAAATTAAAAAAAAAAAATCCAAGAACTAATTATTTTTGCGGATGTCAGGAAAGATAGCTTTGGAAGAACCACCCCTGAAGAGGAATGACTGGGCTTAAAAGGAAGCAATCAAAATGGTTACTGGTTATAACTAGCTCTTCTTGGCTTTTGCTCTGTGTACGTGCATGTGTGTGTGCATGTGTGTGGTGTGTGTGTGTGTGTTTTCTGTTTTTTGTTTTGACAGTACTGGAATTTGAAGTCAAGACCTTGTGCTTGCTAGGTAAGCCACTTTACCAATTGAATTCTACTTTCCCCTTTGCCTTTCTTTTCCTTCCCAATGCCTTTCCCCTCTCCCTTCCCTACCCCTTCTCTTTGTGCTCTTACTAAGGCTTAAACTGAGGACCTTGTACTCTTCTTAGGCTTTTTCTGCGCAAGGTTGGCACTCTCCCACTTTAGGTTTTTTGCTGGTTAATTGGAGGGACTTACCTGCCTGGGCTGGCTTTGGACCTTAATTGTTAGGATTACAGGCATGAGCCAACTGGCATAATTTTTTTTTTCCAATAAGGTTTTCACTTAGACCAGCCAGCCAACCTCTTATTCTTATCGATACCTCCCACCATGTAACTGGGATTACAGTTATTTGCAATGATGCCCATGAAACTGGGATTACAGTTATTTGCAATGATGCCTAGTTTATTGGTTGAGATGGTGTCTCATTAATTTTCGCCTGGCCTGGCCTCCGAACTATGATGATGCATTTATTTCTGTCTCTTGAGTAGCTGGGATTGCTGGTATACAGTGCTAAATCCAGCTATCGGAGTTCTGACCCATCTCCCCACGCAGGCCTGTTGTTGATGTCAGGTTGAAACTAGGCTATAAAAGGTTGATCACAGTGAAATCTAATGTATAGCTGCCACTTAGAAACAGTAGCTTAAAAAAAAAAAGAAACAGTAGCTTCATGCAATTTAATGCATGCGTTTCCCAAGGGGATAGGAAGGGATATAGTCTTGCCTTGGGAACCAATATGCAAAACCATGACTACCACTCAGATGTTTCAGTTTGTGGTGTCTTGAGAGTAAAGAAGATGTTTGCTAAACTTTTAAGGTACCTATCTTCCTAATTAGCTCATCTCTTTATGCTTCCTGAAGTCCCTCAGGGCAGGAGTGGGATGAAGAATGGTAAAGGTAGACCAATTAAAAGGAAGTGAGAAGGAGGAAAGAGCCAGTAGAAGAAAGCCCAGTGAAGATAACTTCTATGAAGTGTTCTTTTTTTTTAAGACTATTAGTGGAGCCTGAGCACCGAGCTTCTTGCTCAAGGATTAACATTTGAGCCACACCTCTACTTCTGGCTTTTTGCAGGTTAATTGGAGTTAAGACTCACTCAGCTTTGGACCTTGATCCTTAGAGCTCAGCTGCCTAAGTAGCTAATACTGCAGGCATGTGTCATTGGCACCTGACCTTAAGCTCTTTATATATGTGACTGTATTTGGTTCTTGTGTGTGTATGTGTGTGTGTATGTCTATGTGTGTATACGCATGCACGTGTGCTGGTCCTGGGTACTGTCACTAAGCTATTTTTGCTCAAAGCTAGTGCTCTACCACTTGAGTCACATCTCTAGTTCTGGCTTTTTTGCTGGTTAGTTGAAGAAGAGTCTGTGGACTTTCCTGCCTAGGCTGGCTTCAAATTACAATCCTCAGATCTCAGCCTCCTGAGTAGCTAGGATTACAGACATGAGCCAACAGTGCTCAGCTCTCTAGTTCTACTTTAGAGTTGGAGTCTCATGGACTTTTCTGTCTCGGTTGGCCTTGAACTGCAATCCTCTGCATCTTATTTTTCTGTGTAGCTACAAATAGTGGTCCCAGGCCACGTTCCTCCTAAGTAGCTGGGATTATAGCTATTAACCTCTATGCCCAGCTGACTTTGAACCTCAGTCCTTCTGATCTCTGCCTCTTGAGTAGCTAGGATTACAAGCATTCTTGCATGCTACTTTTAATCTTATCAAAGTTAGCAAGCAAGAGGTAAGCATAAGCTGTGCATGCTGTGGGAAGGCAAGGAAAGCTTCAAGGATGCACTGCTATGCCTTAGCAAGCATTGAGGTGTATGAGAAATATGACATTTATGGACATTGATGGCCTTGAGCAGTGAACGTATCCAGGGGCCACTATAATCAAATTAAGTATGTGTTTCTGCACACACTATGTGTTGGTCAGCTTTGTATTACTATTACAAATACTTCAGATGATCAACTGATAGAGAAAAGGTTTATTTTGGCTCACAGTTTTGGAGGTTCCTGTCTGATTGCTTGGCTCCATTGCACATCATGGTGAGGAGTGTATGGCAGAAAAGAACACAGTGATCTTCAAGGTCTTCAAGGGCATGACCCCAATGACCTCCCATTAGACCCTAGTTGTAAAGGCCCCCTCCTCATGATGCAATGGACTGGGGACTAAACCTTCATGCATGGATCTTCATTCAAACCATGGTAGGTCACATGTACTTTTTTTTTTAAAAACATGTATTTTTTTTTTAAACATTTGTTGTTGTTGTTGGTAGTGGGGCCTGAACTCAGGGCCTGGGTGCTGTCCTTGAGCTCTTTTGCTCAAAGCTAGCTACTACTTTGAGCCATAGCTCTGCTTCCAGTTACTGGTGGTTATTTGGAGATAAGATTCTCACAGACTTTCCGGCCTGAGCTAGCTTTGAATCCTGATCCTCAGATCTCAGCCTCTTGAATAGCTGCTAAGATTATAGGCATGAGCTACCAGCACCCAGCTACATTTATTTCTTTGGTTTTTTTTTTTTTTT
>NW_012267315.1:2489170-2491384 GCF_000151885.1 Dipodomys ordii
CTTGCATGCATGAGGCCCTGGGTTTGATTCCTCAGCACCACATAAGCAAAAAGAAAAAAGCCAGAAGTGGCGCTGTGGCTCAAGTGGTAGAGCGCTAGCTAGCCTTGAGCTGAAGAGCTGAGGGACAGTGCCCAGGCCCAGAGTTCAGGCCCCATGACTGACAAAAAAAAAACAAAATTATTATCTTTAAGTAGTTGTACAAAGAAGTTCCCATTCTACAAAACAGTATTACATAGAGCTTCTTTAAAGAGCAGATTTTTCTAGTGTGAGTTGTATAATGATTCCTCCATTTTATAAGCACTGTGCATCACAACTACTTTGGGCTGAAGATACTCATTGGTGTACACCTCCATTGTTCCAAGCCTTGCCCTTGTGAAGACAGAGCTAATCTTGCCATCTGGGGGAAAATGACTTGTGACTCTTGTGTGATCCTCTATGCCCTTTGCCCCCTTTGTAGCAATACAGAGATGATGACACCACAGAATGATGGCCCAGATGCACAGCCGAATCTTGAATGACTGTGGTTAAGTAGAACCCTGTGCTAGACATGTAGCAAGAGAAAGAATTAAATGATAACTCTTCATATCATTTAGATTGATGACTCTTTGTGACTATAACATAGCCTGGTCATACTAATTCAATCCCAGGAAAAATGATATAGCCTGAAGCACCAGAAATCTGTCTTCCCAGCTAGACAATAATTGCACTGGCAGAAACTATCTAGTATAACTGAATTCTGGTGTATATTGAAGGCTTGCAACATGGATTTATATGATTAATTTTAGCCCATAACCCATTAACAACTACCTATTCCCTAATCTTGGTCCTTAGCAGGTGTCTGTTTAACATTTCAGGGAACAGTCTGCTACACTACTTCCAAGAGGAAGGGTAGGCAAATTGTACCTTCTCTGCCAAATACCACGGCTCTGTGCTATGATTACTGATTGCTGCTTCTGCACACAGAGGTACAGAGAATGTAGCAAGTCTCATCTATCCTCCCCCAGCTGAAATTAAAGGGTTAAGGGCCCTTTGCCTTCATCTTAAGAGTACTACATTCAAAAGCAGCTGCATATATGGGGAAAATTAGAAAGTGACTATGCTTGCCCAGTGAAAGTCTTGGGCTCAAAAAGGACTTTAGGAAACTTTATAGATTTTATACCTCAAGGTGATTCTTGGTACAGGGACTGACTACTGAAATAAGTAAAAATAATAAATAATAAAAATTGCCTCCTTCAACACACCCTGGAGAAAGAAGAGAGCTGAATTCCAGAGTTACTATATTAATAGATTCAGTGTTCGGTTTTTAATAGCAACAAAAACTTATAAGGCACATAGAAAAAAGCCAGTAAAATAATTACTTTAAATGCAAATGGGTAAACTTGCTAATCAGGAGACTGAAAAGTTCAAATAAAACAAGGCATAAGTCCCATGAGGCACAGATAGCTCACACCTGTAGTGCTATTTATATTGGAGGCTGAGAATGGGAGGATTGTGGTTAGAGTCCTGAGTTCAAAACCCTAGGACTGAAAAATGAAAAACCCCATGATTCAGACCACAGATATGTTCAGCAAGTGAGTACTTGGATATCATGGACAGGCCCTAGCACAAAACAAAATACCAGCTGGGTGCCAGTGGCTTACACCTGTAATCCTAGCTACTAAGGAGGCAGAGACCTGAGGATTATGGTTTGAAGCCAGCCTGGGTGGGAAAGTCTGTGAGACTCTTATCTCTAATAAGCTTATTCAGGAAAGACAGAAGTGCAGCTGTGGCTTGAGTGGTAGAGCACTAGCCTTGAGCACAGAATGGTGGTTCGAAGCCTGCCGTAGCCATAATAGCAGTAGCCATAGCGGAGGCCCGGAGGACAGGCCTGGGAGACTTTGGAATTAGTGCTACAAGTGGGGAAGTACTTGGTCTGTGTGGGAAACTGAAAGAGCCGGACAGGCAATGTGGGGAGGGTACAGCTGTGTGGGTCACAAGGGGACAGGTTGCTGTTTCAGATGCTCTTAGGGTTATAAGGGCCATTGGTGTTGCCAGATTTATGTTAGCTGTGTAGCAGAGGATATGGGTTGGGGAAGATAATGTGAGACATGTGGTTCTGTTTTAGCAGATCTTTTTTTTGGGGGGTGGGGGGAGGGGTCCAGTCGTGGGGCCTGAACTCTGGGCCTGGGCGCTGTCCCTCAGCTCTTCAGCTCAAGGCTAGCGCTCTACCACTTG
>NW_012267315.1:2494214-2502807 GCF_000151885.1 Dipodomys ordii
CCCCCCCAAAAAAAAAAATGTCACTTGTTTTCTGCCTGTTTCATCCCCTCTCCTTCACATCCAGCCAGTGCTGGAAATGACCCCAGAGCTTCACACATGCCGACCAATACCCCTTTAGACTCCCAAGCTCCTTCCTGTTCCCTTTGGGTACAAGTGGAATGAAAGTGCTTCAGTGCTAGTGTTGAAGGACTGAAGGTTGCAGAGATATAGAAAGGTTGCACTTCATGGCATCAGCAAATTCTGTTCATAGGAAGTCAGAACATTACCTGGCTTAACAGAGGCGGTGCCAGCTTTGACTTAAGAATAGGGCCTTTTAGTAGTGATTGTAGTGTTGGTACAACACTTGAGGATTCTGTTGGTGTTTGTTGTTACAAACAGTTCAGACCTCTTTGAAATAACGGAATGTCTCCTTTGTTGAGAGCAGTTTAGTTATATTGAATATCTCTTTAGGAGATGAAGAAGGAGAAGAGACAGAAAGAGAAAACAGGTAAGAGAAGGGACCAAGGTGTTAAGACAGGTTTCAACTTCTGTACTACTGAAGGGAGGCCAGTGAAGGCCATCCAAAGCTGGGAACACCAGACAAGGTTTGTTTTTCCTTTTAAAATATAATTTATTATTGAGGTGTTGGTCGGAGCAGTTACCATTTCATAAGTTAGGTAATAAGTACATTTCTTATTTTTTGGACAATGTCACCCCTTCCTTCACTTTCCCTCAATTTCCCCTTCTGATCCTTGCCCACAAGTTACATAAGTCCTTTTCCACAAAGTGTATACTGAATCACATGATTGCACTTGTTCACCCTTCCTCCCTCTTTCTCCACCCCTTCCCTTTGCCTCCCTAAAAGAAAAAAAAGAAAAAAAGAAAAAACAGACACTACCACCATCAACAACAACAGAAGAAGAAATTACTTTTTTTTTCTAACAATTAACCAATCCTGTCTTGCCTAAGATTTTGCCTACTATTTGGCTTTCTGGATTTCTACTGATGTCACCTTATTTCCTAGTCAGTGGGATCCCGTGTATCTGTGTAAATGCTCACTGTGTTCTCATTCTGGATGTCAGGAAAGGTGAATAATGTTCTGTTCCTGCTCCACTGTGTCTTCTGCGAAAGCCTCACCTTTCATCTGCGACTTGGACACATGGCTTATGTACAATGACATTTTAGGCTAGAAGGTGTGGGGCCTGGCAACCAATGCTGAAGAAACCAGAATGTTTACAAACAAGGAGACACAAATGGGAAAGACACTGCTGAGGCCAGTTGAGTGGCCTCTTTGGCCCAGGATCTCCTAGATCTTCTTGGCTTCTCTTCTGCTTCAGGGTTGGCATGCATTCCTATGTCCTACTTTTTTTTTCTGTCCTTACACCTGTGTACTGTCACTGCAAGAACAGGCTTAAAGGACAGATTGTGGTTTCTACTTACTGCTTCATGTGATTTCTTATTACATTCACTTCTTTGACTCCAGGGCAGAAATTCATATATGTGTGTGTGTATATGTGTATGTATACACACACACTGGGGCTTAAACTCAGTATCTTCTGCTCTCATTTGGCTTTTTTTGTTCAAGGTTGGAGCGCTACCATGTGAACCAAACCTTTATTTCTGGCTTTTTGGTGGTTAATTAAAGATAAGCGTCTGTGGGTTTTGTTTGGCCCTGGCTGGAGGACAGAATTTTCTACATTTTATTTGCTCATAAAAATAGATTATATCTGTGTGTGTGTATGTCTTTGTCTATCTGTGTCTTTGTGTGTCCCTGTACCTGAGGATTGAGCCAAAGGTCTTGTACATGCTAGGCAGGAACTCTGCCACTGAGCTATATCCCAGATCTTAAAATAAGAACATTAAAGGTATGGGGTGTCCTGACAGTCTGAAGTGCAGGTTGTAGTGGGAAGTCACTCTTTGATGAAGTACTAATTGAGTGCACACCACATGTGATATTAACTTGTTTCAGGGGAGACTGTGGGTAGGTCATTAAGTTGAGGTAGACAGTGAGTCACAAGATAATGCAGAACATCACTGGCCAAGCAGATTGTGTTCTCCAGTCCCAGACCAATTTCGCAATTTTGGCAAGATCTCAGCAAGAGTTTAGGCTGTTTACCAGGGATAGAAACCATTCTCCAGCTCAGCCTGGCATGTAGGGAATATGAATGGGATGGGCCTTGATCTGCCTGTATTTTTCCTCCTGGAGTTTTTGTGTCGCATAGATGGAGCATGAAGTTACTATACCTGTAAACACGTCTTGAGAGAATTATCTTTTGGAACACCTAGAGAGTAAAGTTCTATATTCTGCTAGTAGACTTGTTTATTCTTTAACTTACCCTTTGGGTCCTTTATTCTCATCTCCACGTATTTGTTCATACTTTGGGAGTTAAAGGTGCATCAGACATGGTGTCTGTTTGCCAAGGAAAAAGGGAGGCATTACCCTTCAGCTCTAGAATTTGGCAACATACTAAAGAATCATATTTCTGATTTTTTGGTTATTGTTTTGGTATTTGAGAATATTAAAGACAAACTTAGTTCCTCCTATTATATGCTCGTAACACACACACACACTCTCTCTCTCTCTCTCTCATTCTCTTTTTAATTGGTTATGAGGCCTGAACTCTGGGCCTGGGCACTGTCCCTCAGCTCTTCAGCTCAAGGCTAGCATTCTGCCACTTGAGCCACAGTACCACTTTTGGCTTTATCTGCTTATGTGGTGCTGAGGAATCGAGCCTAGGGCCTCATGCATCCCAGGCAAGCACTCTACCACTGAGCCACTTTCCCAGCCCTCACAACAAATTTTGAGACACTAAAATGGGTGGATTACTTCAGTTTCTCTTTGGATACTATAAATCTTCAGTTTGTTTGTTTTTTACTAAAAATGCCTGGAGATTCCTCCAACCTGGAAGAAAAACATTTTTTGGTTGATACTAACTAGATGTTTTTCAATTCAAAGTGCCATTTCCACAAGACTATCCCCACTTTAAACCACTTGCAAGTCCAGGTCTTTGGGAACTGCTGATTGACTAGATACAAACTGGGGTTCATATGACCCCTGTTTTAGATTCCATTAGTCTACTAGTACAGCTCCTAGAACTAAGGGAAAATACTTAAATTTACTAGTTTATTATAGAGAATTGTTTGTTTTGTGGAGCTGGGGATGGAATCCAAGACCTCAACATACTAGACAAATGCTCTTCCACTGAGCTACATTCCCAGCCCTATTACAAAAGATTTTTAGGAAACAGCCAGATGAAATACATAGGATGAGGTCTTCAAGGGCCTTGAGTTCTGGAGCCTCTGTGGAATTGGGATGAGCCACCCTTTCAGCATGTGGATGAGTTGATGTTTGCTTTCTGTAAGCCTCCATGAATTTACCTGTCCAGAGCTCTGTCCTTTGAGTTTTACGGAAACTTGATTGCATAAGTATATGTAAAGCATGGATGGACATATAGAAATGTGATTGGACAAAGGTCTCTTGGTAATAGATGCTGAGGGACTCTGCAAGTCTTGTTGGTTCAGCTTCTTGTCCTCTTCATGCAGCGTAATTCCCACTTGAAATGGATTACAAAAATTTTTTTTTTTGTCGGTCATGGGGCCTGAACTCTGGGCCTGGGTGCTGTCCCTCAGCTCTTCAGCTCAAGGCTAGCATTCTACCACTAGAGCCACAGCGCCACTTCTGGACTTTTCTGCTTATGTGGTGCTGAGGAGTGGAACCCAGGGCCTCATGCTACCACTGAGCCACCTTCCCAGCCCAATAAAAAGAATTTTTAATGAAAGATGGGGGAAGATTATAGTTTCTATGAGATTCTCTTTCTTTGGCTTAGCATGAAAAAGGAGCAGGCAATAAGAAGGTAGGTGAAGATCAGAGAAGGACTTTGTCTTCTGAGGCCTGGAGTGTTTTTACACTACAACAAATTATCTTTTACTTTATTACTGTGAAGCTCTTTAAATACTGCTTTGGGAATCATGGGTGCTACATACTTTAAGATAAGCATATTCCTGCAGGGGCTGGTTTATGCCTGTAATCTTAGCTACTTAGAAGGCTGAGATGTGAGGATCATGGTTCAAAGTAAGTCCTGGCAGGAAAATGAATGAGATTCTAACCTCCAATTAACAGAAAACTGGAAGTGGACTGTGGCTCAAAGTGGTAGAGTTCTAGCCTTGATGAAAAAGCTCAGGGACTGGGTCCAAACCCTGAGTTTAAGCCCCACAACTAACAACAAAGATAAGCATATTGTTGATATTGATGCCTTATAACTAGTCTCAAAAAAAAATCTCAAAAGAAATTGCAAAATACTTTGAGATGAATGAAATTGAAGATTAAACCATACCAAAATTATGGGACATACGTCAGCACTCAGAGGCAAATTTATACAGGGAAATATATTTAAATTTTTTAAAAAGCAAACAAATACTGTGACGTCACCCAGATGCTGGTGGTTTCTGCCTGTAATCTTAGTCGACTGGGAAGTTGAGATTGGAAGAAGTGAGGTTTGAGGCCAGACCAGGCAGAACAAAAGTTGTGAGACCCCTTCTGGACTGAGAGCTGGATTTCAGTATTGCATGTTTGTCAGCTTATGACTGACTGATGAGAAGCCTAAAATCAGTAGATTGTGGCCTGAGAAGTGAGCTGCTATCTCAGAAATCACCAGTCCAGCTGAAGGCTACAGGTGGCTCAGTGGTACAAACACTTCCCTGTGTTAAACCCTAGTCTTGGCAACAAACGAAAACTTCAACAATCGAATCCTTGAGCCATGTGCTATTGAGAAAAAAAAAATTGTAAAGCAATCAGAACCAAGGAAATAATAAAGTGTAATGTAGAAATGAATGAAATAGAGATTTGAAAAAAGAAATCAAAATCAATAGTTGTTTGTTTAAAAATTGAGAAACCTGCTGGGCCCTGGTGGCTCATGCCTGTAATCCTAGCTACTCAGGAGGCTGACATCTGAGGATCACGGTTCAAAGCCAGCCCAGGTAGGAAAATCCATGAGACTCTTATCTCCAATAAACCACTAGAAAACTGGAAGTGGTGTTGTAGCTTTAGCAGTAGAGCACTCAACTTGAGCTGAAGAGCGCTAGGGACAGAGCCCAAGCCCAGAATTCAAGCCCCATGACTGACCAAAAAAAATAAATAAGTAAAATTGAGAAACCTTTAGTTTGGCTGACCAAGAAAAAAAGAATGTGTAAATATATAAGATTAAAAATGAAAGTGGAGGGCTGGGAAGGTGGCTCAGTGGTAGAGCACTTGCCTTGCATGCATGAGGCCCTGGGTTCAATTCCTCAGCACCACATAAGCAAAAAGAAAAAAGCCGGAAGTGGCATTGTGGCTCAAGTGGTAGAGTGCTAGCCTTGAGCTGAAGAGCTGAGGGACAGTGCCCAGGCCCAGAGTTCAGGCCCCACGACTGGACCCAAAAAAAATAAAATAAAAAATGAAAATGAAAGTGGAGAGATTATTACTAATTCTTTTATTTACTGAAAGGGATTATATGGAATAATATGTATAGTTACATGCCACTAAATTAGGTTACTCAGATGAAATATATCCCAAGAAATACATAAACTACAAACTTACTTAAGATAGAAACTCTGAGAAGACCCAAACCAAGTTAGGAGATGAATTGTTATTTAATTTAGAAATTAAAAAGAACCCCACATCTAAAAAAAAAAAAACCCAGATGATTCCACTGGTAAATTTTACCAAACCTCAATTAATTTTCATAATCTCTTCAAAAAATAAGAGTGTGGGGGATACTTCCCAACTATTTTATAAAGTCAGTATTATCCTGATACCAAAACCAAACTTATAAGAAAGCTACAGAAAAAAAATTAAGGAAAAAAGAAAACCCCAGGTAGCACCTCATATGAATATAAATAGAAAAATCCTCATCAAAATACTGGAAAATCAAATCTAGCAATATAGAAAAAAACACTTGTACATTATAAATGAGATCCTAATAGATAAAGCCATCAAAGTTGCAGGATATAAGATCGATACACACAATGATATTTCTATTAATACTACAATCTTATAGTATTGCAATGTACCATCCAAAAATAAGATTAGGAACAAATCCATTTTCTCTAGTTTTAAAAAGTGAAAAAGCATATAAAATATTCAATCTTACCATAAAGAATTAATTTATCATTATACCAAATCTCATTTCATGCTCCTAACCAAAGTGCTAGTATTTTTCCTTATTTTTTGTTGCTATCATTCTTGGAAATTTTTTTCTTAATTGTGATTTAGACCTTTTCCCAATACCTATTTTAATTTGTAAATCTTGATGTTTGAAATTTGTTTGGCAATGGGTCACTGTTTAATCATTATTTTAAAACACATTTTCAGTTGTGTATTACTTTTGTGTGTGTATGTATATATTTGTATGTATATGTGTGTTTGTGTGAATGTGTACATGCCAATACTGTGGCTGGGTGCTGTCCCTGAACTTTTTTTTTTTTTTGTCAGTTGCTGGGCTTGAACTCTGGGCCTAGGTACTGTCCCTGAGCCTCTAGCCTCAAGGCTAGTGCTCTACCACTTTGAACCATAGGGCTACTTCAGGGTTTTGAGTGGTTAATTTGAGATATGAGTCTTATAGGAACTTTTCTTTCCAGGCCAGCTTTGAACCACAGTCCTCAGATCTCAGCCTCCTGAGTAGCTAGGATTATAGGCATGAGCCACTGGAACCAGGCTGTTCTAGAACTTTTTTGCTCAAGGCTAGTGTTCTAACACTTGAGCCATATCTCCATTTCTAGCTTTTGGGTGGCTAACTAGAGATAAGACTCTCATTGAGTTCCTGCCTGGGTTGGCTTTAAACTTTGATCCTCAAATTTCAGCCTCTTGAGTGGCTAGGAGAGTATTTATTGGTTCTGGGAATCAAATCCAGAGCCTCATGTATAATAGCAAGCACTCTACCACTGAGCTGCATCCCCAGTTTACAGGGGTATAATTCTTTGATAGTTTTGTCTAATACTACCCCTCCACACACACTTTTTTTTTGGCTGGCCATGAGGCTTGAACTCTGGGCCTGGGCACTGTCTCTGAGCTCTTCAGCTCAAGGTGAGTGCTCTACCACTTGAGCCACTTCCAATTTTCTGCTGGTTAATTGGAGATGAGTCTCACCGACTTTCCTGCCCAAGGTGGCTTTGAACTGCAATCCTCAGATCTCAGCCTCCTGAGTAGCTAGGATTACAAGCATGAGCCACTGGCACCCAGCTTAATACACTTTTTGAGGGGTTGGGGGGAGGGCTGAACGCTGTAGCTCTTCAGCTCAAGGTTAACACTCTACCACTTGAGCCACTGTGCCACTTCCAGTTTTCTTAGTTGTTTATTGGAAGTAAGAGTCTTAAGGACTTTCCTGCCCAGGCTGGCTTTGAACTGCGATCCTCATATCTCAGCCTCCTGAGTAGCTAGGATTACAGGCAATTTGGGAGCTTAAACTCAGGGCCTGGGATTTGTCCTTGAGGTTTTTTGTTCACATCTAGTGCTTTATCACTTGAGCTACAGCTTTATTTAAGGTTTTTTGGTGTTTTTTTTTTTTTTTTTGCTTTTTGTTTGTTTGCTTTTGGTTGATGGTAGGGCTTGAACTCTGGGCCTCAGCTCTTCAGCTCAAGGCTAGCACTCTCTCACTGAGCTACAGCGCCATTTCTGGTTTTCTGGTAGTTTATTGGAGATAAGAGTTTCACTGACTTTCCTGCCCGGGCTGGCTTTGAACCTCAATCCTCAGATCTCAGCCCTGAGTAGCTAGGATTACAGGCATGAGCCACCAGCGCCCAGCTTTTTTTGGTGGTTATTTTGAGATAAGAGTCTCATGGACTTCCTTGCTCTGGCTGGCTGCCTTTGAACTGTGACCCTCAAATCTCAGCCTTCCTTTTTTTTTTTTTTTTCCAATCGTGGGGCCTGAACTCTGGGCCTATGTGCTGTCCCTCAGGCCTCATGCATGCAAGGCAAGCACTCTGCCACTGACCTACCTTCCCAGCCCAGATCTCAGCCTTCTGAGTAGCTAGAATAACAAGGGTGAGCCACCCTTGTCCAGCATCTGTATGTCCTTTAAAGAGCTTTCATATTTGTTGAATAGCTTTATTTTTTACGATAACTGATTTAAATGGAAAGGGAAATGACACTTTATTATGAGCATCTATACTCAATATAGACATTAAGTGTTCATATTGACATACCAGCAATCTAGAAACTATGTCATATATAGAATAACTCCAGAATGAAGCAGAAACAAACATGCTCCAAGGTCCAGTTTTGAAAGCAGATCACTATTATAGTCCCAGAAAAAGAAGGGTGCCAGGGAGACACTGCTGAAAACACTGAGCTGGCTGTAGTTAGGCTGTGAACCCTGCTCCCTTCACTTTAGGATACTTGTAGAACTTATTTATAAGGCTAACCATTTGATAAAAATATCAATATAGGGCTGGGAAGGTGGCTCAGTGGTAGAGTGCTTGCCTTGCATGCATGAGGCCCTGGGTTCAGTTCCTTAGCACCACATAAGCAGAAAACTCCAGAGCAGGGGCTGGGAAGGTGGCTCAGTGGTAGAGCGCTTGCCTTGCATGCTCGAGGCCCTGGGTTCGATTCCTCAGCACCACATAAGCAAAAAGAAAAAAG
>NW_012267315.1:2505617-2579123 GCF_000151885.1 Dipodomys ordii
TTTTTTCTTTTTGCTTATGTGGTGCTGAGGAATCGAACCCAGGGCCTCAGGCATGCAAGGCAAGCGCTCTACCACTGAGCCACCTTCCCAGCCCACAATTCTGGATTTTTTATTGGAGATAATAGTCTCATGGACTTTCCTTCCTAGGCTAGCTTTGAACCTGCATCTTTAGTTCTAAGCTTCCTGAGTTGCTAGGATTACAGGTGTGAGCCACCAGGGGCAAGGTTGGAGTTTTTAGTTTTATTTTTTTTGTTTTAGTTTTAATACAAACTTACTATATTTCCTTTTTTGTGTGTCAGTAGTGGGGCTTGAACTCTGGGCCTGGGCCCTGTCCATAGCTCTTTCACTCAAGGCTAGTGCTCTACCACTTTGAGCCACAGGCCCACCTCCAATTTTCTGGTGGTTAATTGGAGATGAGAGTCTCACAGACTTTTTGGCCCAATCCACAGATCTCAGCCTCCTTAGTAGCTAGGATTTCAAGCATGAGCCACCAGTGCCCAGCCATATTTCTTTTGTGCATCACACCTTTGGTCTTGTGTCCAAAATATTGCCGTTCCTCAAGGACACTAAAAGTTTTCCTCTATTTTTCTCCCACTAGTTTTATTTTCTGTTCACATTTAGATGTATGATCCATTTTGTCTTTATTTTTCTGAAGAATGTAATATCTGAGTTTAGACTCATGTGTGTTTTTGTGTTTGTTTTTTTTAATATATGGATGTTTAGTTATGCCAGCACCCTTTGTGAAAGAGACTATCTGCTCTCTTGTATTTCCTTTGCTTTTTTTGTCATGGATCAATAGACTATTTTTATATCGTTTCTCTTTCTGGGTTCTCTCTTCTGTTCCATTGATCTGTTTGTCTATATTTTTGTCAGTACCATAGGGTCTTGATTAATGTAGCTTCAAGTCTGGTAGAATCAGTTCTTTAAGTTTTTCTTATTTAACATTGGGTTTATATTCTGGATCTTTTGCATCTCCAAATAGACTTTAGGATCAGTTTGTTGGTATTCTGAAATAATTTGCTTGAGGGTTTTTTGTTGTTGTTGTTGTTTTTGGTCACAGGACCTGAACTGTGGGCGTGGGCTAACATATTGACAATATTGACCCTTTTTTTAATGATACAGATGATCCTATCTTTTTTGTTATTGGTGGTGGTAGTCATGGAGCCTGAACTCTGGGCCTAGTCTCTGTCCCTCAGCTCTTCAGCTCAAGGCTAGCACTCTACCACTTGAGCCATAGTGCCACTTCTGGCTTTTTCTGTTTATGTAATACTGAGGAATTGAACCCAGGGCCTCATGCGCAAGGCAAGCACTCTACACTGAGCACCTTCCCAGCCCCCTATCTTTTTTAAATACATGTTTTGTTAAATGTATGCCTAAGTATTTCATTTGGGTGATACTATTATGTTCATTGCCAATATATATGAAAATGTTTGGCTTTTCTAGGTTAACTTTGTATCCTGTAACTTTGTTACACTCAGTTCCAGTAGGTTTCTTTGTTGCTGATTTTTTGGATTTTCACATCATTTGTGAACCAAAAAAAATTATTTCTTCCTTACCAATGTGTATACCTTTAATTTATTGTCTTATTACACAACAATGTAAGGAATCATACTTGCATTGTAATTGATCCAAGCGGGAGAGGTTTAAATTTTTCACTAATATGGTGCTAGCAAATGGGTTATGGTAGTACATACCTGTAATTTTAGCACTCAGGAAGCTGAGGTGTAGAGGGTAATTGTGAGTTTGAGGTCTAGGCTTTCTGTACTATATAGTAAGACCCTATCTTAGAGATAGAGAGAAAGGGCGAAAGAAATTAAAATTAAAGAAATTGGAGGAAGGAATGAAGGAATATAATGTGTGTTATAGATTTCTTGTACATAATATTAAATTCAGGAAATTCCCCTTTATTCCTAGTGTATTGAAGAGTTTTATCAAGAATGGATGTGAGCCAGGTGCTGGTGGCTCACGCCTGTAATCCTAGCTACTTAGGAGGCTGAGATCTGAGGGTCGCGGTTCAAAGCCAGCCCAGGCAGGAGAGACCGTGAGCCTCCTATCTCCAATAAACCACCAGAAAACCGGAAGTGGCGCTGTAGCTCAAGTAGTAGAGTGCTTGCCTTGAGCTGAAGAGCTGAGGGACAGTGCCCAGGCCCAGAGTTCAAGCCCCATGACTGACAAAAAAAAAAAAAAGAATGGATGTGGCTGGATTGCATAATTTCTAAATATTACTAGTCATATATCTGAGATAAATTTCACTTGATCATAGTATATTCCTTTTGTACATTGTAAGATCTGATTTGCTAAGATTGTATAGAGGGTTTTATATCTCTATTCATGAGAGATAATGATCTTTAAGTCTTATTTTTTTAAAAAATAATTTCATTGTCTGATTTATGTGTTAGAGTAATGCTTACTTCATAAGATGAGTTAAGAAGTGGTCCATTGACTTTTGTCTTCTGGGAGAAATAGTAAAGAGTAGTCATAGTTTCTTCCTGAATGCTTGATGGAATTCAGCAGTAAGCTTATTTACACTTCATACCTTCTATTTTGTATGGTTGGCAATTATTGACTGATTCGTTTAATAGGAATAGGGCTGTTTAGATTGTCTGCTGCTGTGTGATTTTGGCAGATTGTGTCTTTCAGGGAATTGCCTCACTTCATCGAGATGATCACATTGTAAGCAGAGTTGTTCATGGTATTTGTTTAATGTCCACATGCTCCATAGTGAAATCTTATTTATTGCTGATAATAATTTCTGTCTTCTTTTTTTCTCTTAGCATGACTTGAGGATTATCAATTGTATTGGTCTTTTCAAAGAAACAACTTTTGGTTTCATTGACTTTTTTTCCTCTGTTGAATTTCTCTTTTCAATCCCATTAATTTCTGCTCCAATTTTATTACATTTCTTTTGCTTTGAATTTAACCTGCTCTTTCTAGATCCTTGATGATTTTTCTTTTACCAGTGTATTATTTAGTAGTTTGTTGATTTCCCAAGTATTTTTGGATTTTTTCGAGCTGTTTCTGTTACTGATTTATAGTTTAATCTTACTGTGATCTGAAAACAGACATTGAGATTTGTGTCCTTTTAAATTTCATAAGGTGTGTTCTGTTATTGAATGATTGTCTGGAGTTGGCAGTTACACCCAGTTGATTGATGGTATTGGGTTTAAACCTGCCTTTTAAATCTAGAAGGCAGGTTTTTATTATTTTTTATTTTTATTGTCAAAGTGATGTACAGAGGGGTTACAGATACATAAGTAAGGTAATAAGTACATTTCTGGTCAAATTTATTATCCCTTCCCTCATTTTCTCCTACTTTCCCTCCTCTCCCAATCCTTCCCCCTCCCCCCATTGTTCATTTCTGATAGGAGCGTTTTGAAGTTTCTGACTATATTAGTGGATTCTCCCGTTTCTTCTTGAAGACCTATCAGTTTCTGCCTCACTTATTTTGAACTTCTGTAAATAAGGTTTGTAGTGGTGTGATGGTGAGGTGTGGGGAGGGAGCGAAGCATCTCCTGTGCTTAGGTCTGGGGTCTTCCTGATTGCTGTGATCTTCATGTATACTTTAGTGGCTCAGCCACCGCTCAGGTCAGATGGACAGAATAAATAGAGCTACCACAGAAGCTCATTTTCTTTCCCTCATATCATTTAGGCTCTGATAAAACCTTGTCCAGGGCAGCCTCTGGCAAAATAGTTTCTTCTGAGGGTAGATCTTGTTGTGAAGAATGGAGTACTCTGATCTGCTTAAAAATAGGTCTTCAGACAAGAATATGGTTGAGACTCCTATCTCCAGTTAACCACCAGAAGCTGGAAGTGGAGCTTTGACTCAAGTGGTAAATTGCTAGCCGTTAGGTTTTTAAAGAGGCTGCCGAGTAAGAACACCACCACGCTCGTGGTATTCAGGTAAAGGGTAGGTTTATTCATTGTTCCACCTGGCACCAGCCCAGGTTGGCACTCCACGAGGCTTGTTGGAAAGAGAGCGTCTGATCTCCACCCCTTCCATGCCTTATCTAGGGTAGAGGCTGGGGGAGGTGTGGCCAGGTAAAGGGAGGTGGGATCAGGTGGGAGAAAGGTATGGCCACATCGAATCCAGATGTGACCTCAGCAGATGAGACCTCTTCCAGGTGTGCCAGTTACCTAGGTAATGCAGGTACTGGGTGGAAACTTGGCTGGAGCAGACCTTACACTAGCCTTGAGCATAAAAGCTCTGGGTCAGCAACTAGGCTTCAAGCCCCAGAATGGGCACAAAAAACAAAACACTGATGAGCTGGTAGAGCTCGTAGAGGGAAAACCCACAAAAGCCTGCTTCCCCTTGACTGTCCTTCAGACCAATCCAAACTGAGCCCCTAGAATTCATCGCTCACATAGGATTTTCAGCTCCTAGATATCTGCTCTGGTGAATTCTGGCTCTGTATTTGCATGTCTCTCTCCTGAGACCTCATTCTCTCTCTCTCTCTCTCTTTTTTTTGTCGGTCATGGTGCTTGAACTCTGGGCCTGGGTGCTGTCCCTCAGCTCTTCAGCTCAAGGCGAGCCCTCTACCTCTTGAGCCACAGTGCCACTTCCGGTTTTCTAGTGGTTTATTGGAGATCAGAGTTTCATGGACTTTTCTGCCCAGGCTGGCTTTGAACAAATGATCCTCAGATCTCAGCCTCCTGAGTAGCTAGGTGATTACAGGCGTGAGCCACTGGTGCCAGCTTCATTCTCTTGACAGATACAAGAGTTGTTTATTTTTTTATTTTTTTCAGTTCACAAGAAAAACTTTGTCAGAATGAAGTGACAATTCCTAGTTCCATACATGCTAGACAAGAACCGTGAAGTACTCTTGAGTGACATCTTGAATCTTTATTTTGCATGACTGAATCAGATTAAAAGAATCTCAACTTTTTTTAGCCTTTAATTTACTTGGAAGGACAAAGTATTTAACCAAATTCTATATTTTCTTAAATATTTTGAGGAACACCCTGAAATTGATTTGTTGGTCAGGTTGCCTTTTTTCAAGACAGTGGGCTGACATCATATACCTTAAACAAGATTTCATAACATCTCCTAAGTACATCTCTTTCCTTTCCCTGTAGTTTCCTCTAGCTGTCACCACCACATTGTCTGGGGACATCTGTGTCATCAGTGTAAGAGGAATGGACACACACATATGCACACACACACACACACACTATACTATAATATACTACACTGTGTTGGGTTTTAGCCTTTGATTTGCTAGATACCAGAGAGGCAAAGGGCCTACGGGCAGTGGCTGTTATTCAATCTGATACTTTGCCTTTTTATCTCTGAGCCATGGAAACTGGCAGAATGTTGACCTGCACCTCCCTACCTGTCCTGCTGGTTACCTTCTTCCTTGTCAGACCTTTGATCTTCAGCAAACATTGTCCCTGGCTAGCCAGGTAGCTCCCACCAAGCAATTTAAACAGGGGATCTACCTATGTTGTGATCTACTCTTTTAGGAGGCAGTAAGAAATATAAATTATAGAGATTATCCTTAAATAATTTGTTAAAGAAGTCTCCTGTCAAGCAATGTCTGTAAACCTACCATTGCGGAGAAGGAAATCCATAGTAGCTTGTTGAGTGCCCTGGTAAGTGTCTTGCCTCATATGTACCCTTCTCCAGTGAGGGTGAGGGTAGGGATGAGATCCAAAGCCACGGTCACTTGGCATTAAGGACCATTTTGGCTTGCCTCAGATTAGGCCTCTTTTGGCTTTCTCCAGGTAGGATGTTGGGGTACATATCTGGTGTAGCCTTGGGCAGGTTACTCAAGTCCTTGGGAGTTTCCTCATGGGTGAAAATGAGACTAATATTTGCCTAGACCACAGATAAAGTCCTTTCCTCCCAATGATCAGCTTTATTAATGATTACATACTTTTGTTTACTTGGTCTTTTGTAACTGATTTTTTTCTAATTTTTACTTTATTATTTTAAATACAGATTCATGGCCCAGTGAATCCCTTTTCCCAGCTTCCCTCAATGATAACATCTCACACAACCAGAGTGCAAAATCAGCCTGACATTGGTGTCACTGACATCAATGCAGTCTCTAGAACTAATCCAGATTTATCTTGTAAGCGCACTGTGTATGTGTGTGTCACATGCTGTGCTGTCACTTGTACAAGTTTGTGAAGGTACAGACTATAATGTCACCACCACAGCTGCTATAAATACTCGTGTAAAAATTGCTGCTGGAAGTGAGGTCCTCATTTCTATGGACTGAGTGCCAAAGAGTACAGTTCCTGAGACCCATGGAAGTTCATTATATTGTATTTTTACAGTTTCTTTTTATTTCATGATCATTTGCACTGGTTATCTGTCTGTGGTACTAAAAAGACAAGTAATCTTTAAAACAACATGGGCTGGGAAGGTGGCTAAGTGGTAGAGTGCTTGCCTTGCATGCATGAAGCCCTGGGTTCGATTCCTCAGCACCACATAAACAGAAAAACCCAGAAGTGGTGCTGTGACTCAAGTGGTAGAGGGCTAGCCTTTAGCTGAAGAACTGAGGGACAGTGCCCAGGCCCAGAGTTCAGGCCTCACGACCAACAAAATAAATAAGTAAATAAATAACAACAAAAAATAACCCCACAACCCACAATATATGACAGTATAGGCTGTGGTAGAACATTTGATCTTATACTTGACTGTGTGAAATTTGCTTCTGTGATTAGATCAGTGTCTGTACAGGAAAGTGGTGCATTCCCTTAGCTGTATGGGCAGTACTCATTCCTACCAATAATTGGGAATGGTCATTTTTCCCAGCAAGAAGTGATTATGTAAACAGTGATGCTATCAGAGATTTCTGATAATAATAAAAGCATTGTCATAAGAGATAAGAAGAAATGGGTACTGGTGGCTCATACCTGTAATCCTAGTTACCCAGGAGGCTAAAATCTGAGGATCATGGTTTAAAGACAACATAGGTAGGAAAGTCTGTGAAACTCTTATATCTAATTAACCACCAAAAAGCTATAAATGATGCTGAACTAGCCTTGAGTACAAAAACTCAGGAAGTGCCCAGGCTCTCCGTTCAATCTCTAGAATAGGAGGAAGGGAAGTGGGAGGGGGAGGAGAAAGGGAAGGAAGAAGAGGAGAGGAAGAGGAGGTTTTTTGTCTTCTAAACTTTGCTTATATTCACTTTAATTTTCTTCTTGCCTTTAAGTTGATAAGAAATAGATGATTTCTAACTTCTATATTTCTAACTTCTATATCTTATACATATATATATATATATATATGTGATGATTTCTAACATATATTTCTAAATATAAAGAAGTAAGGGCTGGATCTGTGGCTCATCTGTGTAAAATAGCACTTGCTAAGCATTCTTGAGGCCGTAGTGTTTCTGTCCTCAGTGCCACAGAAAAATATTATTTTAAATATACTAAAAAGCTATTTATTTCAGCCCATGGAGAAAACATCACCATGAAATCCACAGGAAAGAAAATACTAATTCTGTTCCACAAATAAAAGAGAAACTTTAGGTAAAATAATATGTCCAAGTAAAAAACTACCAATGTCCTGCTATCTTTCACTTAGTGACCTGTATCCAGCTTAGTTACTGGGGCTTGAACTTGGGACTTGGGCGCTGTCCCTGAGCTCTTTTGCTTTGAGGATAGTGCTCTATCACTCTGAGCCAAAGTACCACTTCTGATTTTCTGAGGGTTAGTTGGAGATAAGAATCTCATAGCCTTCCCTGCCCCAGGCTGGCTTTAAACTATGATCCTAGCCAGGCGTTGGTGGCTCACATCTGTAATCCTAGCTCTCAGGAGGCTAAGGGCTGAGGATCACGGTTCAAAGTCAGCCCAGGCAGGAAAGCCCATGAGACTCTTATCTCCAATAAGTCACTAGAAAACTGGAAGTGGCACTCACCTTGAGCTGAAGAGCTGAGGGACAGCGCCCAGGCCCAGAGTTTAAGCTCTACAACCGACAAACCTTTCTCCTTAAATTTCAGCCTCCTGAGTAACTAGGCTTACAGGTGTGAGCCAGTGGCTCACTAAGCCCAGCCAGCTTAGTTATTGTGAGATTCATCTGAGAATATGTCATTGGGTTCATTAATCCACCCAATGAGCATTGAGGTGTTTTCAATTTGGGGACACTGAATGAAGATGCCATGAACATTTTCAAGCAAGTGTCTTGTGTGGGCATTTACTTTCCTTTCTCATAGGCATAAAATCTCAAACCTTACCACCTTTAGTAAGGCAAAGAATGAGCAATTAGGGGACACAGGTAACACTAGATAGCCTAACAGAGGACCCAAGCAGAAGTGTCAGGCATTTGTGGCAATGTATTTGACTACAGGCTATTGCCTTTTCTTTAAATCTCTCAGTAGCACAAGAATTTGAACTCTGGGCTTTGCACTTCTTAGGCAGGTCTCTTAACCTTGCACCATACCTCCAGTCCTGATTTTTCTGATTATTTTAAAGGTACTGTCTCACTCCCTTCCTGGATGTGTGCTTCCAGTTGTAGCTAGGATAATGGATATATGCCACCAAGTCTAGCTCTTCAATGAGAAGGGGGGGGGTCTCCTGAATTTCCCCCACCCTGTGGCCTTGAACCACAATCCTTTAGTTTCAGCCTTCTAAGCAGGATTACCAGCAAAACCATTGGTGCACCTGGCTGGCTATTTCCTTTCTATGAGTTTTCCATTTCTTTTTGAATGACATCCTGATTCCTTCCTTTCCTCTCCTGACCTCTCCCATTATACCCTGAAGAAGATGTAGAGGATTTGGTACTGGGACTCCCATGTGCATTCCACATGCATTATTTTAATCTTTCTAGGACCCTCAGAGGAGCCATGGCTATTAGCATTGTTGTTGCTGCTGCTGTTAACTGCAGTGCTGGCAATTGAACTAATTGAACTTAGAGCATGCTAGGCAAGTAGTCTGCCACTGAGCCTGAGACACCATTATTATCCCCACCAAACATCAACAGAAACAATACTCAGAGAGGTTAAGGGACTTGCCTAAGATTGCATGCTAGTAAGGGATGAGTTGGATATTTTCAACTACAATATTGCTAGCTTTCCCTCATTGTAGTGGTGGGTTGATTATATGTGGAATATAAGATGCTATTTTAAACTGTTCTCCCTTATCTAGCTAGTTCTTGTATTCCTAACTTAGTGTGTCAGTCCGTGGCCCTTCTCTGGTAACCCAGAGTCAGGTCACTCTGGACCATGTACCCAAGCATAGGTGCTTCTCACATAGCCTGCCACCTCTGCATCTGCTGCTCTGGTTTTCTATCACCTACAGAATTGTGGGTGCTCAGCAGTGACTGTTGCATGGACTTTGTGAACGAGTGAATAATGAATTACATGATCAGATGTATTTGTCATAAGCCTTGTGAAGGTATTTATAGCAACCTTATTGACTGATCAACAACATTGGTGTTATTGAAAGTTATTTATATCTAGTAAATCTCCCGAGTCTAACTTTTGGTGAGGGCAGAATTAGGATTTGAACACAGGGCCTTGCATACTTTCTAGGTAGGCATTCTACCACTCATTTGAGACGTGCTCACTTCTAACTGTACAATTTAATGAGTCTTGACAAATATATACAGTCATATAACCACAGCCACAACCAAGATTATTCCCATCATTCTAAAATTCTAAAACTCCTCCTCTACCTTAGTCCCTAGTTATCACTGTTCTGATTTTCTTTCCTTTTCAAATCCTTCCCCTCATTTTTTCACCCCTTTCTTCCTCCCCCCTTTTTTTTTTTTACCACATGCATTTTGGTGCTGATACTGGGGCTTAAACTCAGGACCATGGTGCAGTTACTTTATCCCCTCAAGGATGGCACTCCATTGAGCCACACCTTCACTTCCAGCTTTTTACTGGTTAATTGGAGATTAAGAGTCTCACAGACTTTTCTGTCCAGGCTTGGTTTTAACCATAATCCCTAGATCCTAGCCTCCTGAGTAGCTAGAATTACAGGCATGAGCCATTGACACCCAGCATGGTTCTGATTTTTCTGCTCCTGGAGGTTTTTTTGTTTGTTTGTTTGTTTGTTTTTACCTCTTCTAGATTTTAGATTTTTAGATCAGTTTACATGTTCTATCTATTTATCTATCTATCTATTTATTTTCATTCATTTATTTTTCCTGATCCTGGGACTTAAACTGGGGGCCTGGGTACTATTCCTGAGTGAGTCTCTTTCAGCTGAAGACTAAGTACTCTACCACTTGAGTCACAGCACCACTTCCCGCTTTTTCTGTCTAGTTTATTGGAGATGAGAGTCTTATAGACTTGGCTGCACCAGGCTGGCTTTGAACTGTGATCCTGAGTAGATTATAGGCATGAGCCAGTGGTACCTGGCTAGTGTATAATCTTTTGAGTTTATTTAATGCTTTGAAAGGCATCTCTATTGTTACATGTTTCAGCAGTTCATTGTATGTTTTAAAAACCATTTTAAATTTTTTTAAAATATTCCAGAAATAATTAGCACCATTAAAATTTAGATGGGATGGTGAGAACAACAATTCTCCAAGTGTGACTCTGCACTTATAAGGTTCCCAAGACCCCTCACAGGGTCTGCATGATCAAAAATGATTCCATAACACTGAGATATAATTTGCCCTTTTCACTCTTGAAGTATACAGGGAGTTTTCCAGATGCTCTATATCATGTGTCACAACAGATTGAATGCAGAGGTTAATAGGAGGATCCATCTGTCTTCTATTGAGCTGTAGGTGTATTATCAGTACTATATGAATGTACAATATGAATTAATGAACGTGTGGGGTGGGGTGGGTGGGTACTGGCATGGTGTCCAAGGCCTTGTGTATGCTAGGCAACGATTCTACCACTGAGCTACATCCCCCAGCCTCCTATAAACATTTTGAAATGCCTTAGTTTCCATTGCTTGTATAATAGATAGTAATAAATATAAGCCATGCAAACAGATGTTCTTGAGGTTCCTCAATTTTTAGTGTAAATCAGAAGTGAGAGTCCCTGGGTTTGAGAACCTGTTTGAGGATTTGTTGGTAGTGTTGAAAGATCAGAAGAGGATCTTGAGATCTTGGAAGTAATGGCCTGGCCTAAAAGTCCTGGAGAAAGATCCTACCGGATAGGTCCAAGGGGCCGAACAGAAATGCCAAAACAGGTATTGACAGACACAGTCTTGCCCTCAGCCCTCTGTAGTTTCCTAAGGACCTGGTTGGACAGGTTCTTGGCTGCACATGCTTCCTACGTGCAGCTAATGAGTAACTAACCACAGAGCTGGTTATCAGAAGGGTGACTGAAAGACCCAGAGAAGCCTCTGTTCAATGAGATGAAGTGGCAGCGGGGGTTCGATGTCAGGTGGGGTGTTTTCTTTTTTTTCAGGGGAGGGGGGAGGGCAATGGGCAGAGAGGAGTATGAATTCAGGGCCTTGCGCTTGCTAGGCAGACCCTCTGTCATTTGAATCAGTCTGATTTTGCTTTAGTTATTTTTTAGTGTTAGATGTCTTGACCGGATAAAGCATTCTACACATGTCCAAGAGGGCAGGAAAAGTTCAATGGCAGAAAGACTGGCAGGCTGACTATCAGGACAGAGAGCAGCAGCTGCCATTAAACGGGGGAGGGTAGCTATAGGGAGCTGGTGGTGGAGAGTTTTACTAGGGGTGGGGGGTACTCTGCAGTCTGTCTTGTATGAGATGTGGAGTTTGTGAGGTACATGTGAACAGGGGATTTTGTTGTGGCAAGGCTAAGATTTATGATTGTACTTGTCTCTGTCCCCCAATAAGAGAAGGCCTGAGTCAGCTAATTTTTGTGAAATGCCTGTGTCACCAGATTTCAGGCAAAAACCATGCTTTACAGCAGGGCCTAAGATAGTGGAGTGGCTCCTAAGGTGGAGGAGGTTAGGCTAACAGATTGGGTCCCGCTCCTACCTATAGCTTTCCCTTGTCTATAACCTCTCTCATAGCTGAGATTATAGGTATGTGCCATTCTCACATGGCTAAGTGGAGTGCTTTTAGAGGGTCCATTATTTCTGTTAGATTCTTAATCTAAGAGTGAATATAAGACATCAACAGGATTATTTCTTTGGCTTTCAAAGATAGATAGATAGATAGATAGATAGGAAAACAACTTCTCCAGTTTATCTAATTAGCTCAAAAGACTGTCTCAAACTTTTTGTTTTTGGGAGCTTAGCAAAGGTTTATTTAGTAATTCAGGACAAAGTAGGAAGAAATAAAAAAGGAAGAGAACAGAGTACTTCCCCATACTTGGCTAGACATAGAACAAGAAGCTCCTCAATTGTTAAAAGCAGGAAGTAGGAAACTGCTTTTATAACTGGCAAT
Source organism: Dipodomys ordii (assembly GCF_000151885.1). Taxonomy (NCBI): domain Eukaryota; kingdom Metazoa; phylum Chordata; class Mammalia; order Rodentia; family Heteromyidae; genus Dipodomys; species Dipodomys ordii. The sequence goes on from NW_012267315.1 coordinate 2,517,897, forward strand.
ATGCCTGTAGGAAAAGATGCTTGGGGTCCTTGTTTAGACACTGCCAATGCTGTTAGTAAACTATGGGAAAATTGTACCAACTACCTTTTGACTTTTATTTGTTTCTCTCACAGGCGAAAGGGACTGTGGTTCCGGCTGAGGAAGATACTTCTCTGTGTTTTGGGGTTCTACATTGCCATTCCATTTCTTGTCAAACTATGTCCTGGGATACAGGCCAAACTGATTTTCTTGAATTTTGGTAAGTGCTGTTAATTTTTCTTTAATTTTACTTAGGATTTACTCTTATGATGATGTCTGAGTTTAGCAAGTGTCTTATTATTTTGAGATTAACATGACACATAGTAAAATGTACAAACCTTAAATATATTTATGTACATCATTAAACATAAGTATGTACAGCATTACTCAGCAAGTTCCCTGTGCCCCTTCCTAGGTGAGGAACGGCATTGCCCTACAGTGCTTCATTCTTGTCTCTGATGACGGTACTGCATTGGGGTGTGGGAGGTCTTTTTTGAGCTAAGGTGAATAAAAATGTTGACAATGTAAAAAGTTGTCCAAAGCTGACATATTGGAGTTGATGTAACTTTTGCAGTCTAGAAAGTTGATGAAATATTCTTGGAAAAACATGGCCACTGGGAAAATATCAAATCTTAAAAAAAAAAAAGTTAGGACTTAAAAAAAAAGAATTTCTTCTTTTTTGGGGGGTGAGGGAGGGTCTGGTCATGGGGCCTGAACTCTGGGCCTGGACGCTGCCCATCAGCTCTTCAGCTCAAGGCTAGTGCTCTACCACATGAACTATAGCACCACTTCCAGCTTTTTTCTTTTTGCTTATGTAGTGCTGAGGAATGGAACCCAGGGCCTCATGCATGCAAGGCAAGCCCTCTACCACTGAGCCACCTTCCCAGCCCCAAGAATCTCTTCTTAAAACAACAACAACACAAAAACAACCTGATGTGCTTTGATTTCTGTGGAATTTTGGGCTGGACTTGTATTTCTAGGCTCCTTGAGTTAACTTGGGATGCTGTCAGGTTTTTGTTTTTGTTTTTTTAATGTACTTTTGGAGAAATGGGATACTGGATAAGGGCTTCCACATATGCTTACTGGAAACAGTACCTTAAGAGCATCATTTGACACCCAACATGGGGTGGATGGAAGGGATTGGAGCCTGCATAGGATGTTGCAATGCCACAGTGCTGAATGGAAGGCAGGCTCTGTGCGAGCTCCATGTAGGCTTTTTGGTCACATGGGTTTATACAGTTTGATTGGCATGTGTTTGGGAGCTTAAGGCTCAGAAACTGAGCTTGATGCTGTGGAGGCAGTAGGTGAACTCCAGAGGAGTGAATGGATCTCAGGGAGCAGAGGGGAAGGGCTGGTTTGTGTTACTGTGGCTGGATGATGCAAAGCCAGGGGTGGGGCCAAGCATGTCAGGATTTAAGTCCAGCCTCTGTAGTGACTGAGTTCCAGGCTCTGTAGGGTCAGGGTTAATAGCTTAACAAGTTTTCCAATGTTCAGTCTATAGTAGACTTAGTCACAGAAACCTGGAAGATACTGGCTAACAGGGAATAGGAATAGTAAGGTGAATGTTTAGTGTCTTGTGAATATAAACCAGAGGTTTTTATTTAGGTATGTAAAAATAATTGTAAAATATAGGGGCAACATTTAAGAAAAATTTGATTTTTCTCTCAATGAACCTGTGAGAATTTATGGTATCTGAGTTTTGTCATTAGTAAGAAGCACAAGCTTAAAAAAGAAACTAGTGGGGCTGGGAAGGTGGCTCAGTGCATACATGAGACCCTGGGTTCTATTCCTATTCTACCACATAAGCAGAAAAAGCCCGAAGTGGCTCAAGTGGTAGAGCAATAGCCTGGAGCTGAAGAGCTGAGAGACAGCACCCAGGTCTAGAGTTCAGGTCCACAACCAACAAAAAAAGAAAGGAAGGAAGGAAGGAAGAGAAACTACTAAAATCAAGAGGAATCCCTTCCCCCCAAACTTTAATGTCTCTGAAATGTATCCTGTATGGTATAGGAGGTTTTAGGGTTATATGTAATCACAAAGCCACAAGGGCTACAGACTTACAATTTACCCTCACAATCCTAATCTTATCCCCAACCCCCTTCCCCATCTTGGGGAAGAGTCTTTGCTGTTCAGGTGTCTGAGCTTAATTGATGGCAGGGCCAAATATGATGTGATGTCCTCAGGAACTTGGCAGCTGTGGATTTCCAAGTAAAGACCTGAATTGATTTTCTTCAGGTCAGTTATTTGGGCTACCTTAGGCTACAATTTTGTTGTGACATGGTAGACTGCCAGCACATAGAACTTTCCCTACCAGCCCCTGTAGCACAGAATAGGAGCTGTATACATCCACAGACCCCAGGGAGATATCTGTCCTCAAGGCTTTCCTTCCTGTATGTATTCCATGGGAGCTGTCGCTCTCCCCATCCCCCAGTGCTGGGCTTGAATCCAGGGCCTCACGTGTGTTAGACAACTGCTATCTGAGCTCCATCCCCAGCCCTATGGCAATTGAGTATGTGCGTGTTTTCATGGTCTCTCTGTGTCAGTATTTTTAAAAACTTTTAGATATCAAGTTTCTGGCTTCTTCTGAAAAGTTACTGAAAAAAATCTACCTACCACCCACAGGCAGGTTTTTTTTTTTTGGGTGTGGGGGTCCTGGGGCTTGACTCTAGAAATAAGAATTAGGCATTCTTTGCAGCCCCACTCCTGTGAGCACTGACCTGCTCCACACTCCAGGCATTCTCTTACTAGGGACTTCTCTTGCAAGGAAGGACCCTGCCTACCTTCTAGGAAGCTGGGTCTGGGTTTAAGATCCTCAGTGTGCATAGTTCTGTCCACTCTCCAGGGAGGAAGGCTGTTGCTCTGAAAAGGCTCAGTTTGTGGTTTTCTAGTCATAATGTGATCAAAGTTTAAAGTTCCTACCTGTGTCTTCTATGTTGCAGGTGAACAAGGGCATTACCCTTAGGAGTTTAATGTTACCAGATGAAATTGTAACATTGTAGCTGTCCAGTTTGAAACTAAAGGAAATATAACAATCTTTTAGGCTCTAGACCATGGTTAGCATAGTCTTAAATCCACACCAAATCTGTCTGGAACCAAATTTATCAATTAGATAAATAAGCTTTAGAAGCTTATTATAGTTTAAGATATTAGACTGCTTTAGTACACACACACACACACACACTATCAATTAGATAAATAAGCTTTAGAAGCTTATTATAGTTTAAGATATTAGACTGCTTTAGTACACACACACACACACACACACACACACACACACACACACTTCTAACTAGCAGAAGTAACAAAATGAAAGTCATTCCAATAAACTCTTGTCGACCCTGTAGTTTTTGGTGTCTGTTCTTATAAACATACATGCTTTTCAGTACTTGGTGTTCCCACATCTGGTTCCATCCCAACTCTCTTGGAATCTAGTGTGTTCCCAGCTGTCACTCCCTTCTCTGATGTAGGCAAAAGGAAAGTCTTGGTTCAGAGGCAGAGGTTATGGAGAACCTTTTAATGGAAATAGATTAGATCTATAATTGCCAGATTAGATCTGTAATCACAGCCTTCTTCCTTACCCTGAACAGTCTACATTAAGCCTGATAGCTTTCTTGTCTTTCCACTTCAGTGGAAGTCCCTATTGCTGCATCAAGTAATTGGAATTTGATCAAATCCAGATCACAACAAATGTCCATTACAATTCAGGGCTTCAGTCGTTGACCTTGGGAAATATTTCCAGTACAGCTAAAATATTGAAGACAGAGTAACGTGCTTATCATTCATGTATTTACTTGTTCTATTCTGTGTACCTTGTATAAAAGATATATTAAATAGGTAGATTTCATTAGGTAGCCGACAAAGAGAACACCAAGCACTATTCAGGCAGGAAAAGTTTGTTTACCCAACTGCTGCCCCCTTCATGTGTGGTGGAGAGACACGTTGGAAAAGGGCCGACCCACCCCTGGGCCAGGACTTATCTAGGCCTGGGATGGGAAGAGGTGTGGTCATACTAGATCAGGATATGACCTCACCAGGATGTGATCCAGGAGGGGTGGTGACTGCTTCTAGGTATACCAGTTACCTAGGTAACACAGATACTGGATGGAAACAGCCAAGAGGTAGGGAGGTATCAGCACCGGGCCTGCATGGCCTGGGGGCGGACCTTACACCTTGTACATGCAGGATCTTTTCTAAATTGTGCCTGTTAGTATTTGTGGTTGCTGATGTGTGGGGACGTGGTCTGAAGGTAGGTTTTAAGCAACTGGAAAAGCCAGAGGCCAGCAGCTAGATGGGCCTTGCTGGCCTACAACCAAGATCTTGCAGGTTGGGTTCCCAGGCTATGCAGACAAAACCTCTTTGAGGTAAACCTGTGCGTGATGGCAGTGGGAGCTGGACCATGCCTATAGTGAACTATATAGAAGCATCGCCCAGAGGCCCATTCCCCAGGCACTATCTTCCTGCTCCAGTCTCAGTGAAGCAGGGGTCCAGGCAGAGGCCTAGACGGGCAGCTCCAGATAGCATCCCAGAGTCATGGGGAGGGAGGGGGGAGTCACAAAGGATTGATGGTTGTCTTGTACTCAACTTGATACTGGCTAAAAGGGGTGAGCTGCACTTTTGGTCTAGGCAGATCCTATGACCCTACTCAGGCCAGCGAAACTCACGCACACCTTGTCCTTGTTCCCTTGTTTTGTGTCATTTCTTCTTATCTGGAAGTGCTGGCCAGGTGGTTCCTATAGCCACAGTACCTGGGGCTAGATGGCCCTGACACTGACCAGCCTGCTGTCTCTAGGTCGTCACACTAGTCAGAGTGCTGCTGAGTAAGGGAGGTTGTTGTGTAGGGGTGGTGTTTGCTGGACTACAGAGTGTTCCATGTACTTCCTTTCTGATGGTTGACTCAATCAGAATTAAAACAGAACCAAAAGAGCAGCTTCCTAGAATGAGGCTGTCCTAGAGTAGAATAGGGCTTCTGGGCTCCTAAATTACTTGGAAGCAGAAGCTCTGAGGATTAGCTGCTAATCCTAAATCACTTGGCAGTTACCAGAGTATCCTCTCAGAGCCGCAGGACACTTTGTATTACATCACTAGACTCTTCCAGACATAGAACTGAGCTGTGAGTGAAGCTGAGCCCTAAAGTCAAGTATCTCCCACTCAGTGACTTGGTTCTCACTTTAGCAAGGATGAAGGCAGCTCTAGTTGCAGAGGTGGGCTGCAGAAATGAGTACTGGTCCAGTGTTGATGATGAGCACCAGGTCTGCATATTTGGTGTTTTCAGCTTTCAGGTTCCAAAAGTATACAGTAAAGTCATAGAATGGAGGCATGTGAGTGGGCCTCTATAAGCTGAGGTAGCCCATGAAATGGACCCAGGCCTGTAGGGTACCACTGTTTAAGCTTAGGAAAGCCTAAATAAACCCTCTAGCTCCTAGGCCTGCAGATATCTGATGAATGAGATGGGGTGAAAAGGTCTGAAATTCTTCTGCTCTGCTGCTGCAACCTTTGGATCAAGTTCTTTTCAGCCTTCATGGAGACTTGCTGATTGCCCTTGGAGCTTGTCTCCTATCCTGTTCTCTCGGAACCACTGGATTAGCATAAACACCTACAATTCTGCAGCTTCTACCTCTGTCTCATAGGTACCTGGAGTCCTTCAGGCGAGATGATTACCATTCCTTAGTCCATCCTTGTAAGCAATAAAGTTTCACTTCTTTCTTTGCTTGAGGAACAGTCTGTCTACTTTTTGGTCAGGGCTGGCTCCTTTCCACTTGGGAGCTGAAGCCCATTAAAGCCCACGCACTTGGCTCAATCTTTCTATTATTTCCATGCCAAAAGTCCTATCTCATGACACCATTGTCAGGATACAATCTAAACGCCTTTGTATGACTGTGTCCATTTTCCTAACAAATTATTCTCTCACAGTCCTAGAATGTAGAAGATCAAGCTGTCAGCAGGCCATGCTCTCTGATAAGTCTTTCCTGTGTTCTCGCATCATTTAGTGGTAGCCAGTAGTCTGTGTTACTCATTGGCTTGTGCATGCATGACTTTCTTCTCACAGACCTTTTCATGAGGCCCTCCACATTTTTATAAAGTCACTGTTAGCCCAAAGAGCATAGCTTACTATGCTCCTTCCCCTCTCTACAGCTTAGCATGTTCCCCCTTTACCTCTGGGGCAGCTACCGCCATAGAAGGCAACAAGAGCCCCTTAGAGTGACTCTCAGGTCTAGGCAGCTGCAGGGTCTTGGGCAGCAGCCATAAATCCTAGTCCACCATGATGAAGCCCCTGGCCCACACCAGGGTCTCTGCCTCCTAGCCCCTTCTAGCCTCTCCTAAACCTAGGTTATATAGGTCACCTCAGACAATAGCCTGCGCTTCTCACTTCTCCCCTGTGAGAAGGGGTCATGCTGGCCCCTTTCCCAGCAATAAACCTTTCTTCATTCTTTGTACCTGGATGTCTGCATGGTTTTCTGGCAAAGTCCAAATAATCTCTAGCAGTCATTAACCATATTTGATTAGGGACTATTCTGATGAACTCATTTAAGCTTGCTTCCTTTTATTTAAATCTGATTTCCAAGTAAGGTTATATTCAAAGATGCTGGGGCAAGAATTTCAACATGTCTTTCCAGGAGGACATGACTCAGCCTATAACAAGGAAACTATAGGAAAGCGTAAAGATGTAGATCAAAAAGTTGGCCATACAAACAGCAGTCCAGTGGGGAGAGGATTCATTTTCCCACATAGGGTAAAACAAATGCTCAGAGGAATATCTGGGAAGAAGCGTGTACACTCTGGGTTCTTGCAAGTCAGGTGGTTCACTTATTCAGCAAATGTTCCCCAAGTTCCAGTGGCATTTGACGAAGTGAGAAGTAGACATGCAGGATGCCATGTGAGAAGTAGACATGCAGGATGCCATGTGATCTATGAGAATTGTCATGAAACCCCTTCTTCACCAAAAAAACAAACCTTTGTGGGCAGCTGTTGTGGCTTCCTTTTAGAAAACAGGATCAGCTAGAAGTCAGGACCATCCTACTCTTTTTTACTGTTCCTTTTGGGTGGGAGCCACCATTTTGTAAGCCGAATAATTAAATCCTCTTTTTTTTTTTTTAAGCATCTTGCATTTGTTTGTTTTTTTTTTGGTCAGTAATGGGGCTTGAACTCAGGGCCTGGGAGTTGTTCCTGAGCTCTTTTGCTACCACTTTACCACTTTGAGCCACAGTCCCACTTCTGGTTTTCTGGTGGTTAATTAGAGATAAGAGTCTCAGACTTTCCTGCCCAAGCTGGCTTTGAACCATGATCCTCAGATCTCAGCATCCTGAGTAGCTAGGATTACAGGCGTGAATCACCAGCACCCAGCTGTGTGTGTGTGTGTGTGTGTGTGTGTGTGTGTGTGTGTGTGTGTGTGTTTGTATAAGGTTTTCATTTTTTAATAAATTTGCCATCAAAAGTTGTGTTTACCACAAGCAGTGGTAAAGTAGAAAGTTAAGTGCTCCCCACATCTGACATGTGTGTTTTTATATTTTTCCTGAGCTAAACATGGGTATAGTTGTTGGTTTCACAGTGGTTACTTTACAATTGATTCCCTCTTTGCCATGGATGCTCCTCAGAGATAACAATCCCATGAATTTTGGGCATCAGATTACCCAGCTTTTGCCCTCACTGCAGATGACTTGGACCATAGGATTCCTTTTGCATTGTTGTCATGTTAGGGAGTCTGGACAAGGTTTGGATTAATCCATTTCACTGGTCCCATGCCTCATCTTCCACTGTTCTTTCTGGGAAGTGACAACACTAAAAACTTTGAAACTCCTCTACCTTCTTTACCTCCTACATTCAGCAGGGCTTGATTCTTGTGGCTACAGAAGACTGAGAACATCTTGTACATAATTCCCTTTCCTATCACCCCTGCCACCCATCCTGGCCCTAGCCTTCAGCTATTGTGTAGCTGAGTTCTTTCACAAGATTGTCTGCCCCATGTCTCTGCCTCCCTTATGGCCAGTTTAGCCTTATTGCTTTCAGTGACTTTTTTCCTTCTCTGCCTTGCATTTTCTCATACCTTGAACAACTTTTGTGGTTGTGAAGATTACTCTCAGTGTTATAGTGCTCTTTCAGCCTCACAGTCTTGTCTGCAGCCTCCGTCTGGCAGGATTTTACAGAAAATGTACTTGATGCTTTTTGAGCACTTCACATCTGCTGTGGGGGTAGGAAGGGGTACCTGTCAACATGTATCTATGGGTGTGCAAGTATACATGTGATTATGCAGCTATTTTTCTATTCATGTATATGTGAGTCTACCCCAACTAACTGATTCCATCTCTTCGTTCCCTACAGTGAGGGTTCCCTATTTTATTGACCTGAAAAAACCACAGGATCAAGGTTTAAATCACACCTGCAATTACTACCTCCAGCCAGAGGAAGACGTAACGATTGGAGTCTGGTGAGTACATGTGAGGAGGCTGCAGAGCTGGGTGCTGGCTCCTCTGGATCTGGGAAGGACCCTGCTTAGCCCGGCCTATGTCCTTGACACTGAACTTTGAAGTGTTGCTTGCTCATTTTTATCTTCACTCATTCTTATGGCAAAGGGAAGATCTCAGCTAAATTTGATCCTAATGGTGCATGATGAACTGGTGCCAAACTCTGTTCTGAGGTTTTTGAAACAGCAAAAGTCTTTGTAACCAGATTGTTTTTAGAGTCTTATTTCCCAGGTAAATAAAAAACAAGCTAGAAACAAAAAATGCAAGCAGAGAGTTGTAAATACACATTTAAATGTTCCTTTTTTTTCACCAATAGCGCTTCTTAGGAGCCGGTGATCGGCATTTGCTGTCTCCTAAACATATAATATATATAATATTATATATATTTAATATATATATATATATATATATTTGATGTAAATTTAAGTTGGGTTTAAGTCCCATGACATCTCTGTCTCTCCTTGGAATACATTTTCATGCTTTTTTTTTTGCATAGGTAATAAGTATTTTACTGAACAGCTGGCCCCAAAACTGCCTCGCTATGGCATTTCTTTTTTTCTCCTAGAAGCAGCACTGAATCACTGTTCCTTTATCTGGCTGCGTTTATTTTTCAGTAGTCATGAAGTCTCTTTCCGCAGTCTCAGAAAACCACTGTGTGTGTGAGAAGCTTGTAAATGGAATGCTGTGAGTAGATTCCAAGGGTGTATAAGAGGACATTCAGACAAATTCTAATGATGGTTCCTGGTAAAGAACATAAAACGAGAAAGGAGATTTTTATTCTTAGTAGTTGATGTAGGGAGTGGAGTCTTTTGTTATGTTTTGATTCAATCTAGCAGTTGCTGATCCATGCATGTGGGACTCTAGCTTGGCCTATTTTATCCAGGGCTATTTAGTGGGGAAATGGGTCGGTTCTCCATCTGGGAATATGTGTCTGTCCTATTGCAGGAGGGGTGCAAGTGTGGTGGTACTTAGGCCAAAAGCACTAAAGCAACTTCCTAAGTTGTCAGTTACCCCAAATTGTTGTTTTACTGACAATGCTAAGTGTCTAGGGAGTGACAGCCACACTGTGTCAGGTGCTACCCTGATTTGTACCCCTGTGCCATCTAGTTGGGCCATGGGAAGCAGCAAGCTTCACTCACGGCCACCTTCACCATCTTGCCAGATACTCCTACCAGCTTCTTAAAGGAAGACTGCAAAGGACTGCGTGCAGCCAGAGGGCCTTTCTCATTAGCAGCTAAGTCTCAGCCTTCCCCTCAGCCAGTGAGCTGAAGGAGAGACCCAGGCATGAGGATCTTCCTAATGCCTGAGGGTGGGGGGACTTCTGGGCCTCTGACAGAAGCCCCAAGAGGTAGGCTGGTTTTTGGAAGCCCCTTAGCAACTAACATTTTAAAAATAGACTTCCCTCTTTCTCTGTCTCCCTTCCCTCTCTTCTTTATGTCCCTCTCTCCTTTCCTCTTTTCCTTCCTTGCTTTAAACTCTTGGACCAAAACAAAGTAATCCTGCCACCACAGCCTCTTGAGTATCTGGAACTGTAAAAGCTCCTGGGATATAGGCATGCACCACTGCAGCCATCAAAACCAGACCCTCTATCCTATAGCTTTATGATTGTATGGGAATGATCATTGTAGTGGCCACAACACCCAAAATGCGATCCTTATGAATGTATTAGGTGCATTAGAAATGAAACGCTGGATGTTAAGATATGAGAAAACAAGGAATTGGCTATTGAATTTTGTAAGATCCATGTCACTGGTATCTAGAATGAATTTGAGTAAGAATTACAGAAGAAACATAATAATTCAGACCTTCTCTAGTGATTAACAGTACACCACAGGGCTTGTCTAGGGACAGGACAATTTGCCACTCTTCTCTTCCTTCCTCCTGTTGGTAGCTGGCTCTGCTGAGCTCTGTGACTAGAGCTCCCTCCACAATGCAGCTCATAATTTCCATTGTATATATAAAGGGACATCTGACTGTGTCATTCCCTCTTCTGTTTCCAGGCATACCATTCCTGCTGTCTGGTGGAAGAATGCCCAAGGGAAGGACCAGATGTGGTATGAGGATGCTTTGGCTTCCAGCCACCCCATCATTTTGTACCTGCACGGGAATGCAGGTACCAGGTGAGCTCACACAGGCCATGCATCCTCCCTGCAGCATCTGGCTCTTTTGTCTGGAAGAGTGTACTAGCCCAGACTACTTGGAGCAAACCGGTAGTGCCATACAATCAAGCTTACCCACTGAGGGAGAACATCCCAAGAACAAGGGAAAAGGCAGAGTTCTAACTGCACTGGGAGAGGGTAGAAGGAAGGTAAAGCTTACATAAGGCAACCCTGTGTACAGAAGTCCAGCAAGTCTGATCTGCAGAGTGTTCCTGGCCTTGCTGCCTTGGGGAACCCAGAGTTGGACATCTGTGGGAAGCTGTGTTCAGACACCATACCTGAAGCTGCCAGGGTCGAGATGGAGGAAGCTGCCATTCCGTAGCCAGAGGGCAGATTCCTTCTTCCTGCTGTGTTGTCACTGGGTGTTGGGGTTATGGTGCATCATCATGAGGCCCATCCATTCTTTTCTTTTGAACCAGTGTGTGCTGGTGTGTGGTTAGGGAGCAGTGTTTCCCAGTGAGGACGCTGTGGTCACTCAGAGGAGGGGTGGTGATGATTCTCGATGGTGGTCTCAGTGCACCCTCATGCTCCTGTCTACTTGCTGCTGGTTTCCCAAGTCTGTCACCCTGGGGCAATTAGCAGGCAGGCCCACCTTGCCTGTGAGATAGTTCCAGGATGCCAACTGGGGCACCATGGGAAGAGGCAATACACTTCTCCTCCTACTCCTCCCCCTCCTCCTCCTCTTCCCCCTCCTCCTCCCTCTCCTCCTCCTCCTCCCCCTTCTTCCTCTTTTCCCCCTCCTCCCTCTCCTCCCTCTCCTTTCTCCTCCCTCCTCCCCTCCTCCCTCTCCTCCCCCTTCCTTCTCTTCTTCCTCTCTCTCGTCCCCTTCCTCCTCCCCCTTTCTCCTCCTCCCCCTTCCTCCGCCTCTTCCTCCTCCTCCGCCTCTTCCTCCTCTTCCTTCCCCTTCTTCCTTCTTCCTCCTCCCCCTTTCTCCTCCTCTTCCTCCTCCTCCTCCTTCCTCCTTCCTCCTCCTCCTCCTCTTCCTCCTCCTCCTTCTCCTTCTTCTTCTTTCTTCTTCTTTTTTGTGTTGGTTGTGGGCTTAAACTCTGGGCCTGGGTGCTGTCCACTGGCACCCAGCAAGGCAATATACTTCTGGAAAAGAGGCAGTAAGCGTAGAAAAACAGTAAGAGAAGAAGCTAAAGGTGAAAAGGGTGACCTCCTTGGCCAGTGGAGAGACCTCCATGGAGTGTGCATGGGCATGTCTGTCTGCTCAGGCTGCCCACTGTGGGAGAGCTCTCTGCTCACAGCCATGATATGAGCAACCACAGAATGTCCTAACAAGCTGTGAATGAAACACACACTGTGGCTGGTTATTTCCTGTGACTTTATCCGGTGACTTCATGAGAAGCAGCTGGGTTTAATGGCTCCTTCAGGTTGGCCTGAGCTGGAATTGCTTTCTCCAAAGACATCCATTCTGTGATGTTCCTTCTATACCACAGACTGTTGTTCAGAGGGCTTCTAAAGAATGGGGGATGAGGAGGGAGATGCATTTTTTTGAGCAAAGCATTTTTTTGAAAACCCCAGAGTCACTGTGTCCTGTGACTGTTTCTTTAGGTCTCCTGTAAAGAGCCAGAAGGGGCTCGCAGGGAGGCAGAGGCCCCTCAGTGTCAGGCTAAGGTGTCTGTGGAGGCAGAAACAGCGATGTAAACAATGCACAGACCTTTCTGGAAGGAAAGCAGGCCTGAGTCAGTGTCTGTACAGCAGAGCCATACAGAGAGCATGGCAGAAAGAGCTCAGAAGCACAGCCTGTGCTGTCTGCCAAGAGGAGCTCTTGGCACTTGGCTACTGAGTTACGCATGCGCTGTGTAGTTTGTTCTTTGTGCAAGAGCAAGTCACTACAGACAGCTCTTGTAACATCCTTCTATAAATGAGAAAACTGTGCAGCTGGCTGTGAATAGGCTTAGATCTGCCAGTCACATGTGAAGACAAAGCCTGCCAATAAGTTCAGGTTTAAAAGGAAGAAAGTGGTAGCTTTCAAAGCCTTGCCATCCCCTCTTATACCCAGTGACTACTGTGGGTTTCAGATCTCACCTGAATTCTGTCTACTTTTACCCAAACCCTTCTTTTGGGGGAATTCACCCAATTGCTGAAACCCTTTTCTAATCAGAGTGCCTAGAATGGATCCCAGGCAGGCACTGGCTCCATCAGTCTGCAAGATCTCAGCACCCAAGTATCCTGAAGGTCAACCCCACTTTCACTTGATAGAAGTAGTTCTGGAATGGGCTGGGATATTGGCTCAGTGGTAGAGTGCTTGCCTTGCATGCATGAGCCCCTGGATTCGATTCCTCAGCACCACATAAGCAGAAAATAGCCGGAAGTGGCGCTGTGGCTTAAGTGGTAGGGAAGAGCTGAGGGACAGCGCCCAGGCCCAGAGTTCAGTTTCCACAACCCACAAAAAAAAAAAAAAGTAGTTCTGGAAAATTTAGAAAAGTTATCTTCCACAGATAACTTAAAACATATTGCAGCATTTCCTCCTGGCCTCGAAACTTACTCTTTTGTATTTTTGTTTTTACACAACATTGGGTTTTTTCCCCCTTCATCTCACACGCACTCTATACATGTAAAAAGTATGGCAAGGAGCTCCTTCTTCACACCCTGCACCACCTGCCCAGCTATAGGGTCTGTCCACAGCAACAGCTGGGCAACAGCTGAACAAAGGTAGGACCTAGTCAGGCCACAGAGACTTACAAACATGTGAAAATCTGAGTTGTATGCTAAGCATTCTTAACATCAGAAAAGTAGCAAGGTGCTTGTGCAAATTTCCCTTGGATGTAGCTTCCATCTACATAGCTGGGCCTTGAACCCTGGGGAGTTGGGAGGGCTTCAGGGCTGGAGCAGGAGGGCAAGCGTAGGACTACTTTGTTTCTTTGTTTGCAGGTATACATGTGCATTTCTCATTGAAAAATAGAAGTACACTTAATAATTAAATCTTTTTAGAGTGCTTAGCCTAGTACTTCTAGAGGCAAGCTTGTGGCCACTTAGGGGAACCCACAGAGGTTATATATCTACCCTTGGCCCCTCCCTGGAATGGAGTTTGAGATTCCAGACTCTTGAAAGGATCAAACTTTATCCCCCCCATTCTGAGAAAGAACACTAACACTCACTTCCTGTTTCCTTCTCCCCTTGCTACAGAGGAGGAGACCACCGAGTGGAGCTCTATAAGGTGAGTGTTTATGGCCCAGAAGAGCAGGAGAACAAAGGTAGTCATATCTGTCATTGGTGGACATGCTGGAAGATAGTACCTGGCTTGTTCTATTGTGATTCTTCCCTTTATACTACTTCTAAGATCGTCTCCAAAATCAGAATGCACGCATTTTATGAATCATCTGCCGGTATTCACAATTATGTGAAAGGCATTTGAATGTGTGTGTGTATGTGTGTGTGTGCATGCGCACATGTACACGCATGCTCCAATTCTAGAGCTTGAACTCAGCATCTGAGCACTGTCCCTGAACTTTTCTGTTCAAGGCTAACACTCTACCAGCTGAGCCACAGCACCACTTCAGGCTTTTTTTTTTCTGCTTATGTGGTGCTGAGGAATCGAACCCAGGGCCTCATGCAGGCAAGACAAGCACTCTACCACTGAGCCACCTTCCCAGCCCCCTCTTATAGTTTTTATGGTCTTTCTTGCCTGGGCTGGATTCAAATTGCAATCCTCATATTTCAGCCTCCTAACTAGCTAAGACTGCAAGTATGAGGCACCAGCACCTAGCTCGAATTTGTTTATAATGATCTCTTCTCAGATACAAAATGAAAATAAAAAACTGTATACTCAAACCCTCCCTTTATAACTAATGTAAACTCAATAGTAATAATAATAGAAGGTAAGCCACACACTCTAGGAGAGCTATATTCACTGCTGAGTTGCAGAGTCAGTGGAATGTGGAGGTAGAATTTGAATCAGGTTCCACCAGGCTTAGAAGAATATCTGAAGATAAAGAGGCACTGCTTGGGCAAAAAATAGAGCCCATGTGTGGTTTTGTTCTTGATCAGAGGCCTTTAGGTCTAGGAGCTTAAGACATGCTTTTGGTGCAGTATCCTAGACTTGCTTAGGCCTGCTTCCCTATCCCCATCTCAGAGAGGTGTCTGCATCTGCTAACAGGGAAGAAAGGAACATATACACATGTATGGATTTATCTTGCTTTGTTGTTATTGGAGAGTTTATCTCCCCTCTCCCCCCCTCTCACCCTTCAGAGTGAATTGTACCAAAATAGGACAGGCCAGGGCCTGAGAATTACCAGTTTCCTTGAGGTTTCTATTAATAGAAATGACTCTAGCTGGACACTGGTGGCTCATGCTTGTAATCCTAGGTACTCAGGAGCCTGAAATCTGAGGATTGTGGTTCAAAGCCACCTGAGCAAGAAAGTCTATGAGACTCTTATCTCCAATTAACCATCAGAAGATCAGAAGTGGTGCTCTGGCTCAAAGTAGTAGAGCTAGTCTTGAGTGTAGAAGCTCGGGGACAGCACTCAGGCCCTGAGTTTAAGCCCCAGGACTGACAGAAAAAAAAAAATTCTAACTGTGCACAGGTGGTTCATGCTTATAGTCCCTAGCTACTGAGGAAGCTGAGATCTGAGACCTGAGGATTGCAGTTCAAAGCCAGTCAGGGTAGAAATGTCCGTGAGACTCTTATTAACTCCAGTTAACCATCAAAAAGCCACCCAGGTATTGAGTTTAAGCCTAGGACTGGCATTTAAAAAAAAAAAAAAGATTTCCCCTCTCCAGGTCTGAGGCCTTCAGCACCTATGCTGTGGATATAGGTCCTGCCGAGGGAGAGGGCTGGGAGCAGACAGGAAATACCAGCAATCCCAAAAGATGGGAGTGATGAGTGGCTGTGGGTATATTGTCATGAAAACTCCCACATTGTCCCGGGCACACCCCAGGACATGAAACACTGCTGGAGTAAAAGTCAGCTAGTCTATAGGGATTAAAAATAACAACTCTGTACGGTATTTTCACAATAAAAAAAAAAATAACAAGCTGGGCGCTGGTGGCTCACACCTGTAATCCTAGCTACTCAGGAGGCTGAGATCTGAGGATCACGGTTCAAAGCCAGCCTGGGCAGGAAAGTCCATGAAACTCTTTATCTCCAGTAAACTACCAAAAATCTGGAAGTGGCATTGTGGCATATGTGGTAGAACACTAGCCATGAGCTGAAGAGCTCAGGGACAGTGCCCAGGCCCAGAGTTCAAGCCCCATGACCGACCAAAAACAACACCAAAAAAAAAAAAATAGAAGGAAATAACAATGCAAGTCCAAAATCAGAGCTATTGCTAGGTTGTGATAAGGGTCCTTGTATAGATCTCTGAGGTCTTTGTGGGGGTTCTGGGGCTTGTCATCTTACTGGATGGTTAAAGTTCACTGGAGGCCAAGGCCACCCTGAAGCATAGTGTCTTCCTGGGAATTGGGTATTGTGGGTGCCAGCAGGTCCGTCAGCTGTCTAAACAGCAGAAGAGGTGTCCTTTCTGCATTGTTCAGTCAGGAGATGGGCTACACAGAGACAGTCTTTATTAAATCTCTATTGTGTGCAAAACACTGAGAGAAAACTCTGGATAGGTTAGAAACAGTCAAAGTTGCCAATCCAACTCTAGTTGGGTTTAGCAACAATCCAAGGCCCCTTGGATTTGTTGTCAGAGGTGTGTATTTTTTATTTCACAGGTGCTGAGTTCCCTTGGTTACCACGTGGTCACCTTTGACTATAGAGGTGAGGTTTCTCTTAAGAGTGTGTCTGAGCCCACGTTTCTCCCGCTTGCATCTGATAGACAGGTTTGCTCTGGGTGCCTCAAAGCAAATCTGGCACTTGTTTTTACTGTGCTGTGACCTGTGGTGACAGTGATGATGTCAAGGAGTGGGAAAGGCGGTAATTCTTTTCTGATATGGGCCTTGGGTAGTGGGTTTCCTGACAAAGCCCATGGTATGGACATCCAGGAGTCCTTTCCAGTAAGGGAGGTACTGGCCAGAGAACCCGGCACATGTCCTCAGTCAGAAACATTTAAATGCAGAAAATACCATCTGTTCTTATTGGGCTTAAATTTTCCCTGAAGCTAGACATGAGACACATTTTAGGCTCAGCAGCAGAACTAGTGTTGAACTGTTAAAAATAGAAAAAAGACCCTTTGAGAGAGAAGATAGATTATTCTGTCCCCTCAACACGCCTTTCTTTTGGGAATGAGTCAGTGCTTGCCCCTGAGCAGATCAAGAATCCAGTTTGATAATGTGCTCCGAACATTCCACTTCAGTGGACAGCAGAAGTAATTTGTATTAATAGTGAGCAACTATTTTAAAGGAATACCCTTCCATGTAGCCCTCACTTGGAGAGTTCAAAGGGCTGAAGTTTACTTGGCTAGCTTGCCTTGGCCTTCTGGAGAAGGACTGTGGTGCAGAGACTCTTAAACAGATGGGTGGGGGGAGACAGGAAAGCAGCTACCAGCTGTATGTAGTGGTTTTATTAGTTCAGTTTGCTTCTGTAATGAATTGTCAACATAAATGTTTCTTTTTTTAAAAAAAAATCACTGATTTGTTAGGTTGCAGTTCTGAAGATCAGAAATCTAAAATCTTTAGCCATTGGGCTGTAATCAGTGCTATGGGGGCTTCTGGGAGCTCTGGAGAGCCCCCCTGCCTTGCCTTTCCAGGTAATAAAGGCATCACGCTCCCTGGCTCATGGCCTCTTTCACATTCAAACTCAGCCTTGGCCTTTTATGTCTCAGGCTCAGTCATTTGGACTGTCGTAACTGTTGTCCTTGCCTTCATTTATAAAGAGCCTTGTGGTGGCCTGGGGTCAATCTGGATAGTTCAGGATTATCCCCATCTCTAGTTGAGTCCATTAGTAGTCTTCATTCCTCTGCACCCTTAATTTTGCTGGCCATGTTCACCAGCTCCAGGATATGGATGTGCCCATCTTTAGGGCCCACCCTTGGCCAGCCACAGTGATGGGTCTTCCATTGGAGAAAGGTCCATCAGAAAAACTCTAAAATGAGATGGAATGTAGCTTACCCTCTCCTTTCTGCATGCCAAAAAGGTTTTTCTCTTCCTGCTGTATGCTGAAGGCCTTAAGACAAAGAAAATGAGCCACCTCCTGCTTCCCATTCACCCCCTTGCCTGGTTGTCTATCAAGCAAAGGCATTCTCTGCCCCTCTTTGCAGTGCTTAGGGAGTATGTGCATCTCTGAGTGGTGTGGGAGGCCATCCCACTCCACCTCTGACTTCTCCCTGTATTTCTGTCCTTCCCTCTCTCCCTTTCTCCCTCCCTCTTCCCTTCCCTCCCTCTTCTTTCCCTCCTTCTCTTTCTCACTCTTCTCCATTTGTCTCTCTTCTCATTTCCCTGTCTCCCACAGGGTGGTCCAACCCTCCAGCCATCTCTCTGCCTCCTCTCCTCTGTCCTCTGGGGTTTGGGAAGCTGGCAGCAGCCTAACAGGTTTGCTTACACAGCAGAACCAGCTCTTCTAAAGCTTTAGGAGTTTCAGATCATTTGATGATGACTCACTGCTGAATTGCTAGAAAGACAATTGCATTCGGCCTTTTCTGGAGACTACAGAGAAGAGCTCTTGGGGAAGATTAGACTTGCCTTGAGCCTTTAAATCCCCCTGCTTCCCATACTGTCCTGACTCTCCACATTCTGCCCTGGCCCTTCTGTGGTCCCTGGGTGGGCTGGGCTCTCATTGGCTGGGACTTATTAACATTCTAGCCTGGGCTGGCCCCACCAACCCTCAGTATTGGGAGGTCAAGAAGACAGAAGGAAAGCCTGGCCTTGATGCTTGTGTCTGTGGGCAGTGTTGGCAATCTGAGATTGTGGGATGTTGTTTTGTTGACTCTGTTCTGTTAGTCATCAGCTAAATATGCAGCCCACCTACTTAAAGTAATTGGGAATCTCTGATTTGTTCAGTCAGCAGGAGGCTGGGGGAGGGCCTGATGTACCTTTCTTCACTGCCAGACCCTTCTGCCTACATCTACCCTCCCTGACTGCTCACTGCCAGCAGCATTAATGGGGCTGCACATACTCAGGCAGCCTCCAGTGCTGGGACTGTGCTTTCATGAACTGCCCTTAACTCCTGCCTCCTGCTGTTCCCCTCACAGGTTGGGGCGATTCAGTGGGAACGCCGTCCGAGCGGGGCATGACGTATGATGCACTCCACGTCTTTGACTGGATCAAAGCTAGAAGTGGTGACAACCCCGTGTATATTTGGGGTCATTCCCTGGGTACTGGGTAAGAGTTCCCCACAGGAGGTGACCTTACTTGGAAGTAAGCCTAGGCAGCAGTCCCGGCAGTGTGGGTCTCCTGTCCTGGGAAGGGGTAATTCTTCATCCCAACAAGTAATTTGACAGGGATCGTGGAGGTGCAGATATTTTCAGAGTGTTCATGTTCTGAGGTGTTCTTGTTCTGGAGCGTCTTATCCTGGGGTGCACCTGTGCCTTCTGTCAGCTGTCTGTGGAACGCCTGTGCAGGTCGTCCGTCCAGGCTAAGCTTGCAGCATAGGTTGGAAGCAGCTTGCCACTTTGGAGTGGGGAAGAGTTGTTTGTGGTCCATTTCCTACATCTGCCAAGACAGGAAATGTCTTAATGTTCCATTTGTGGGCAGCCTGGATGCTTCTGCTGATGCAAGGTGCAGAGTGTTTCTAAAAGGAGCCCTCGGCCCCAGCAGCCGCCCTTCTACCCCTTGTCCTTCCTTCAGGCACAGTGGCTGGGTCCTTCTTGTCTCTTGTTCCTCTCTTGGAGCTAGCATTCCTAGGCCGTCCTAGGCCAGGGCCACCTGCCCCTTGTAGAGAGAGTAAACAGTGTCCCCCAGGAAAGGGTCCCTGGACTCCCTGGACACCGTGCCCCAGAAGGGGTACAGGCAGACTCTGGCTGACAGGGTCGTCCAGGTACCTTGTCTTTCTGTCCCAGCAGCACCCTTGTTGGCGGCTGGGAATGGACATGCTGTTTCTGGGAGGGCCACTACATATGGCATTCCTCAGGATCAGAAAGTGGCTGTCATTGCCACATCATGGAGAGAGGAGCTGATGGCTCACCCTGTTAGCTTCTTGGGTCCCACACCTTCTCTGGACATTCTCCAGGATCAGAGCAGTTATCTAAAATGATTGTGATCATAATTTGCCTGAACTATATATTATATATATATTTTTTTTTTCTTTCTCCCAGAGTGGCGACAAATCTGGTGCGGCGTCTCTGTGAGCGAGGTAAGGGAACTGCTTCCCTGCGGGTACCAACCCCTGTGGCAGGTTCTTGGTGAGCAGACACTGGTGGATGAGCAGCAGCATGCGGGCATGAGCCGGCCATTAAGGGTGGGGATCTTGGATATGCTCTGGACTCACCCTAGCCTGCTCTCCCCACAAGATCCCTAGCAGACCTCTGGGGCTCCCACTGTGGGGACGGGACTGAGGGGTGAGAGGCCTGCAGAGGTGGATTCTTGAGTAGAAGAACTGAACCCCGGTCTTACTATCCCATCTGAGTTTTTTGTTTTTGTTTTTTTTTTAATTTATGTAGAGACACCTCCAGATGCCCTTATATTGGAATCTCCATTTACTAATATCCGAGAAGAAGCAAAGAGCCATCCATTTTCAGTGGCAAGTACATGATTCTATTAAAAATAATTATTAAAATACTATTAAAATATGAAATTAGTTATAAGTAAATAATAAAAATAATAAGTATAAAAGTATGCCGGGTGCTGGTGGCTCATGCCTGTAACCCTAGCTACTCAGGAGGCTGAGAACTGAGAATCACAAGTCAAAGCCAGTCTGGGCTAGAAAGCCCATGAGACTGTTACCTCTAATTAAATACTAAAAAAGCCAGAAGCAGACCTGTGGATTAACTGGTAGAGTGCTAGCAAAACAGCTGAGGGACAGTGCCCAGGCCTGGAGTTCAAGTCTTAGGGCCTACACAAAAAAAGTCTAAGTATTCTAATGAATATAGATTTTATTAAATAATATAGATATTATTAAATGTATTAAGTTTTGCAGCCAGATGGGAGGACAGGCTCACAGTATTGTTTGGCGACCTTCCCCCATGGCCTCATTGCCTGCTTGGCATGGTGCCTGTGAGGTAGCATCACTTCCTGTGAGCAGTGAGTGTTTGTGGAGCTTATCCAAGCCAACAAGGACTGCCCTGGTCATTACAGGAGGAACTGGTGGGTGACCCCCTCCCCTCTCTCTGGGTCCTGGGCAGTACTTGGGACCTGGGCTGTGGGGAGTCTGGCCTCCTAGTCATGTATCAGGTTGAAGCTCTAATCCGCACTGGAGATTGCAGGGTGAGTGAGTCCCCACCTCTCCCTTGCCAGGGTGTCTGAAACCTTGGATCCTTCTTTTAAAGAGATGTTATTCTTCTTACTCCAACTACCCATTATGACGTGGGCCTCTATGTCAGCCCATCTCTCCTGAGCTCATTCTGTTCTACTCTAGGCCAATAGAACCCTTTATTTCCTTTGATTTTTGGGGTGCTGCTTTTCTCTGAAATCATATGAGGAAAATAGCTGTGGACCCCCTTTTCCGTACCCTGTGTCTGAATGAAGTCTCGTGTCTGAGCTGGTTTCTGGCTGCTGCTCTGAGGTGTGAGGGCTCTACCTGCTGGGAAATCCCTGACATAGCTGGCCTATGAGACCTTGGGATGAGTCTTTCCCCAGTTGCAAAGCCAGGGGTAGGATGGGAGGTGTCTTCTCACTGTACATCATTTTACTCCCTTAGAAATGAGGTAGATAAGACTCGTGTACATTCCTAAACTTAAACTGCCTGAACCTTTTTTTTGTTGTTGTTGGTTGTGGGCTTAAACTCTGGGCCTGCACACTGTCCCTCAGCTCTTCAGCTCAAGGCTAGCACTCTACCACTTAAGTCACTGCGCCACTTCCAGTTTTCTGAGTGGTTTATTGGAGATAAGAGTCTCTCAGACTTTCCTGCCCAGGCTGGCTTTGAACAGCGACCCCCTTAGATCTCAGCCTCCTGAGTAGCTAGGATTACAGGTGTGAGCCACCGGTGCCCAGCTTGCCTGAACTCTTGTTTCTAGTTTTCTATATAAATATCTTAACACTTGTAAAGATGGTTTATGTCTTGTCTTCAGATATATCGGTATTTCCCTGGATTTGACTGGTTCTTTCTTGATCCCATTACAAGCAGTGGAATTAAATTTGCAAATGATGAAAAGTGAGTATTGGGGTGGGGTGAGTAATTTTTAAATTCAGAAAAACACTAAGAACCCCCAGGATGAGCCTCTATAGTCATATAACCAAGTATGATAGGATTCAGAAGACTTGGACTGTTCTTTAAGAATGCATCTTCAAAAGGGGAAAGTGAGGTAGAGATCTACAATGGAAATAAACGAAGAATTTTAAAGACTACAGAATTAAAGCAATATTAAAATAATACGTGTGTGTGTGTGTGTGTGTGTGCGCGCGCGCACGCACACACACACACACATGCACACCAGTCCAGGGGCTTCAACTTAGGGCCTGGGCACTGTCCCTGAGCTTTTTTGCCCAATGCTTATGCTCTACCACTTGAGCCACAGCTCTGCTCCTGACTTTTTGGTGATTAATTGGAGTTAGGAGTTTCCTGCTGGGGGAAGCTTTGAACCGTGATCCTCAGATCTCAACCACCTGAGCAGCTAGGATTACAGGCATGAGCCACTGGTACCCAGCTTACAATTGCAAACATCTTTGTCCACATGATTGTGGTTGATTTTTTAAAAGCATCTATCTAAACTTAAGCAGTAATTAACTTTTTAATGACTGCTTTAGACATTCATTTAATGTATTTTCAGTTATAGATAAACAGAGGTTTTTATTGAAAATAATTTTATTAGGTAACCCAGAGATTAAACATTCTAATTAGCAGCCTTTTTAAGCCACTTTCAGGGCTGGAAAGATGACTCAGTGGTAGAGTGCTTGCCTTGCATGCATGAAGTCCTGGGTTTGATCCCTCAGTACCTCATAAGCAGAAAAGGCCAGAAGTGACACTGTGGCTCAATTGGTAGAGCACTAGCCTTGAGCTGAAGAGCTGAGTGACAGTGCCCAGGCCAAGTTTAGGCCCCACAACTGACGAAATAAAAACAAACCCACTTTCAGACTCTATTTGCATTGTCTTTGTGATATTTTATGGATTTAAATCTTTTTAAAAAAGAAAAAAGCCTTACCTAAATAGAACTAAAAATCTGTACTTCAAAGTAGGATGTTTAAAAATGGACTATTTTTCCCTTCTATTTTGTGTTTTGATTCTATAAATAAAAATATAAGGAATTAAAATCTGAACAAACATTATAAGCAACCCCCCACTTTTGTTCATATTATTTTAGTATATAAGGGAAATTATCTGAATAAACTAGTTCCTTCTTAACAGCCATGAATATTGTTCTCCAAGAAGCCATCTTTGCTCAGTCCCAGCCTTCTATCACCCCGGTGGCTGTAGAAGACTGCCATGCCACACTCCATCCTCACATCAGTGGGAATAGGCCCAGCTCTTGTACAGACAGGACTCCTGGAGCCCTGTGAGCAGTGTTTGCCGAGTACTTCCTGCTTCCCACATCAGAAATGCTCTTCCATGAAGCGAGCATATGTGCAGTATGCCACTAGCAGGAGCTGTACACCTTGGATGATAAGCTTTCCCCAACCCTCGTCCTGTTCCAGGTGCCAGGACGGGCCAGCACTGCCCTCAGAAAGTGCACAGTCCTGTTGGAAGATCAAGATAGACACTCAGGTCAGGTGGCCACCTAAGAGCTCCGGCCCTGTCCAGTCTTCACAGCCCGGCCTTTTGCTGTGTGGCTTGCTGAAAGGATCTGGAGCTACTGAAGTTACAGACAGTTTTAATTTCCTTATAAACATTAAGAGAGTGGCCTAACTGGCCTTTAATATCATGGATACCAAAGAAATTAGAGTATTGGCACTTTTTTTTTTTTTTTAAATGAGCAACTTCATTGAGAAGGTTCCTACACTGACCTGCCAGGGCCGCAGCACAGGCTCGGGAGCTGATACTGCGACCCCTAGTGGTCCATGTAGTTAGGTTTTTAAAGGCAAAATTCACAAGGTCAAGCCTCGTCACACAGGTGACCAATGAGATTGTCACACACCCAAAAGATTACACAGTCATACTAGACCACACGCAGGTGGCCAATGAGGTTACACTTTGTCACATAATAGCTGTTTAAACCAGCCTATTGGCACATTTTTTTTAACAAATGTAAATTTTATTGCAAAGGTGATGTACAGAGGGGTTACAATTTTTTTTGGGTGGGGGTGGTCATGGAGCTTGAATTTGGGGTCTGGGTGCTGTCTCTGAGCTCTCTTGCTCAAGGCTAGTGTTCTACCACTTTGAGCCACAGTGCCACTTCCAGTTTTCTAGTGGCTAATTGGAGATAAAGAGTCTTTACTGCCTGGGCTGGCTTCGAATCATGACCCTCAGTTTTCAGCCTCCTGAGTAGCTAGAATTACAGGCGTGAGCCACCAGTGCTGGGCTACATTTTTTTTTTTTAATGCCATGCTAGAGATGGAGCCCAGAATGGTGTGTGTGCCAGGCCACGGTACTGCATCTTCAGGCCCTGGTTTTTCAGGCTTTGACTTTTGAGGCCTTGAAATACAGCTCAGGCTGACCTTTAACTGGAGCTCTTTCTGCCTTAGCCTCCTGAGTGTTGGGATTGCAGGTATGCAGCAACACATTCATGGTGACACTCCGTTGCAATCAGTTTTTTAGCCCACATACCTTACCCAGTTTATAAATACTGTTTTTTATCTTTTAAAGGTATAGCTACTGGCAAAAACAATTATTCTCAAGTTTCAGAAAATGTGCAGGGCCCAGATCTGAGGGAATGAATGAATTGATCTCTGGATTTGATTGATACCTGTGACTTAGCTGGAATAGATGAACTAAAAACATTATCTTAGTGCTGAAGTGAAAAGAAACCCACCAGAATGTTAACCTGTTAAGCACCCAGGTGAAACGTACCCTGCCTGGGTGAGGGGTCCAGGGGACCCACCCTCTCCAGGGCCTCCATCTGCCCCCCTCCTTCTCCCAGTGTGAAGCACATCTCCTGCCCCCTGCTCATCCTGCACGCTGAGGACGACCCGGTCGTGCCCTTCCAGCTCGGCAGGAAGGTGAGTGGCCTTGCCTAGCATCTGTTGGTGGAGAGGAGGACCCTGCATGTCTTGTCATGGGGTGGGCTCATCAGCCTCAGAGACCATTTCATTCTTCCTACATCACCTCCAGGTTGCCTGGGATGGGGCTGAGAGGTCTGATATCAGAGTCAGGACTGGCACCATGCACGAGAGGAATTAGGGAAAATAAGCAAAGGGGTCCTTCTGAGGTACATATTATCAGGGCCCAGGTCAATGTGGGAGAGCTCCTCAGCATTTGCTTTTGTGAAACATCCTTTTGCTGACTTTGCTGTCAGGAAGCAGATTGGATTTGTGGGAAGGAACAGGGTAGAGAGCACCGAGTGGGGCCCAGCAGAGAGGGGCAGGTGAGCTTTGGGGATGGTTGGTCTCCCTGCTGCACACACCAGTTTGCCCCAGGGCTCAGGGTAGGCTCCACATAGTTTACAGAAAATGAAGCCATGTGAGAGGACGTAGTGCTGCCCAGCAGGGCACTGCTCAGTTGCACATACCTTCAGCCATCCATGGAGCAGATCGTGAGCCAACTTGCTATTGGTCTTGACCCGAGAACGCAGAGCAAAGCCTGAAGCAAAGTGTGCTTTGCATCCCAGGGCCCTGCCTGGCCACTGCACTGCCCCTGTCATCAGGATTGCCTCTGGCACTGAGGTGCTGCACTTAAGAAGGGCAATCTGGGAGGTGTGAGGACAGAAAAGGCCTAGAATGGTGGCCTCACTAAGTCCCTGGCCCCCTGGCTGTGACCAGCTGCAGCAAATAGCAGGGCCCATGGAGCTTGGTCTGTTTGTGGTGGGAAGCAGTCTTGATTGGAGGGGAGACTGCAGGGGAGACTTGCTCAGCCCCCACCCTCTGGGTTCTGACCCATCTCTTCCTCTCTCCAGCTCTACAATATTGCTGCACCATCTCGAAGCTTCCGAGACTTCAAAGTTCAGTTTATCCCCTTCCACTCAGACCTTGGCTACAGACACAAGTACATCTACAAGAGCCCTGAGCTTCCTCGGATACTGAGGTGAGAACTCTTCTCACCTGGGCAGCAGTGACTCAGAACTGGATATGTTTGAGCACCTGAGGGAGCCACTGGGTCTTGTGAGCCGGGTTCACAGTGAGAGTTTTCATTGACATCACTCTCCCTGGACTGTTGTGGTTAAGGTGGGTGGTCTCCTTGCTACACAGTTTATATACGCCAGTGCCAGTGTGCAGGGGGAGGAGCTGGCCACACTGTGTACGTGCACCATCCCCACTCCCAGACGACCACATGTGGATAGGAGCACTCAGACACCCTGCCTTTGCAGAGTGGCCCTCGGGGCCCTTCCCACTGCAACCCTCCCAGCTGCTACCTCTGCACAGGGGGCTCTGGCCTTGGGCTTTTGAAAAAACAGTTGGCCCCCGGCTGCTTCTTGAAGCAACACTGTGTTTCTTGCTGCCCACACTAACCAGAATCTTGGGCAGGACATGGGCTGCAGCTCAGAGAGCCAAGGGTACCAACTGGGGCCTGGGGCAGTGTTTCACCGTACCCCCTTCTCCACTCCTAACCCCCAGGCTTCTGTCCAGACTGCTCCCAGCCTCACTTCCTTCCTGGTCAGATGACATAGACCCCTCACAGTGCTACCAGTGTGTGTTCCTGAGCAAGATGTAAACCTCCTTATGCTCAGGGTGAAGGAGTCGCCAGCCCGGGCTGTTGCCCAGTGCTGGGACAGCAGCCACTGGGTTGCACAGACTTCTATGGTTGGTCACGGTGCTAGTCGTTTTTTGCTCTCTTGTGCAAATTGGCTTTGAGAAGCAGTTCAAGTGAATATCTTCCTGCAGGCAACCTGAATTGGTTGCTGGAGTTGTCAACCCAGGGAGGGGTGGCCCACATGGAATTCTACTGCAGACTAGCTGCCATCAAGAGCTCTCAAGGCAAAGGCAAAGCTGCATTTCTTTAAATTGCAGGAGTGGGGAAACTCTTAAATGCCAAGTGCCCTTTGATAGTTATAACTAATACACAAATTATCAATACAGGAAGACAGCTGCAGGCAGCTGATGAGTAGCATGTATCAAATGATTTTTGAGTGCCCTATATGACCCACAAGCTAGCTGTTGCCCACTCCTGAGGTTAACTTTTTTTTCTTGTTGTTGGTCCTGAGGCTTGAACTCTGGGCCTGGGCGTTGTCCCTCAGCTCTTCTGCTCAAGTTGAGTGCTCTACCACTTGAGCCACTTCAAGTTTTCTGGTGGTTAATTGGATATGAGTCTCATGGACTTTTCTTCCCAGACTGGCTTTGAACCGTGGTCCTGATCTCAGCCTACTGAGTAGCTAGGATTACAGGCACAACCTTTTATTTTTGTTTTTTTCTTTTTGTGCTGGTCTTGAGACTTGAACATAGGGCCTGGGTGCTGTCCCTGATCTTTTTTTGCTCAAGGTTGGCACTCTACCACTTGAGCCACAGCTCTACTTCCAACTTTTTTTTAAAGTTTATAAGAATCCCATGGACTTCCCTGCCTGGCTTGGCTTTACACCTCAATCCTCAGATCTCAGCCTCCCAAGTAGCTCGGATTACAGGCATTGGCAACCAGGGTGAAGGTAGACATTCTTTGCCACTGGGGTGTGGGTTGCTGAGATGAGAAATGGGGTTGAAACAATAGAGGTATTCTCTGGGATTGTCATTTCACCCCATTATAAAAGAGGTATGGTAGAAATTTTAGGTGTGAATATATTTAAAGTTTGTATCTTTAGTTGTACAAAGGGGTCTCAGTTTAACATGTCAGTTTGCGTACAGTGCATCTTAACCAATATCACTGCTCTCATCCTTCTGGCCTATCTCCAAGCTCCCTCTCATTCTGTGTTGGGATTTGACACCACGAGTGCCCCATGGGTCCTACAAAAAGAGTCTGTCCTGTCCTCCTGGGGTTCTAGTCTGCTTTCTCTGGTGGCTTCCTCCTCATCCGACATCCACTGAAGATGCAAAGAACAGGTGCTTTGCTCTGACTTGAGATGTAGCTCATGATGGTCTTCTTCTGGTCTAGGGAATTTCTGGGGAAGCTGGAACCAGAGCGCCAGCATTGAGACTGGCCTGTGAAGGGAGCATGAAGACTTGAAGACCTGCCCTCCTCCCCTTTTCCTCTGGTCAGCAGCCCAGCACCCTAGGGCTCCTGAAGTACCCACAGGAGCCCAGGAGTCCAGCACACTTGGAGAGAGGACTGAGATGCAGCAGGCAGGGACGGAAGTCACGCACATCTGTGGTACAGTGTGGTGCAGGTGGCTGGAGCCTGGATCTGTGGTGGGCATGTGGCCCCGCTTCCTCCAGCTTCCACTCCCCAAGTTCTTGTTGGGAAGATTTTGTGACAGCAGTGGTGTCACCTGGTTGATCCCATACTTCCTGAGCTGAGCACAGGAGCCTGGGAGGGGGTGTGGGGTCTCAGGACAACTCTGGGATTTCTGGCGACACTGCTGAGAATGTGGAAAGACTGTTCTTTCTGCCTTCTCGGCACATGCAGAATCTAGTGTAATGGTTCCATCCATCGTCCCTTTGGCCCATGTACCTGCTTGCCTTCCTCGGCTGTTTCTGCCTCCTCTGGGTGCCCGTTTACCCACAGAGGGAAGGTGCCCAGATATGCACTCCTTCCTATTCTGTCCACCCATCTGTCTAACCTGGCCGTAGACTGAGCATTTATTTAAGAATAAAATTGTGGTGGTGGTCTGTTTGTGGTTTTTCTCTACAAAGCAGGAGTCGGTGTTACCTCTTGATGGGATGTTTACCCAGGCCCCGACCACAACCCCAGTACTGTCCTGGACACAGGAAGTGGGTATAGGGCTGCTAAGTTCCCATTCTCCTCTCACCCCCGCCCCCCCTCCCCCTTTCCAGATGCTAGGGCTCTTTCTGATTCAGGACAGTATTTCCAGATCTTGCAGGTAGTCTTTTCCTAAAATGCAGTCCTACTTAAGTGACCCTTTCCTTGCAGTGATTATGGGTATTGGGCTTTGTCTGCCCAACACACACACACACACACACACGCACATGCACATACATATACATGTGTGTGTATATATATATGTACATATCTGCTTAGAGAAAAGATTAAGCCTCAAGGCCAGGGACTTTGACATGGACCAAGAACATCGTCTAATTTGTTCACTGGGGTATCTCTTGAACATATGTGCTTTAGGGCCTTTTTTAATCAAACTAGCCCTCCCTGTAGCTGTCATGTCCATTAACGCACATATGCCAATATAGTGAAGAGTCAGGTATGTAGTCACATCCCAAGCCAAGAAACCTCTGGAAGAAGAGAGCATGCATGGCTTAGTAAGAACAGGCCCATTCTGTCTGTGTGATTGGAGTACAATATTTATTTTTCCACATTTTGCATCTGTAAGACAGAAGGGTCCAAATCCACCAGGATCTCCACCTGCCCTGATGCCTGGCCTTTCCCTTGTAGGTCCTCAGCTCTGGAAAAGGAGGGTTTGGCCACTTGCCTTTCTCTGAGCTCTCCTGCCTAGCATTAGCAGCTATAGACCAGCTGGACATCCCAAGGCCAGCACAGGTTACACCCTCCCATTCTCAGAAGCTGTCATCGATTCTCTCAAATATTTTTCCTACACCAGAGTTGAAACTGGACTCCCGAGTTTGTGACGAATGCATTAATTCTTTCTGGCCAAAGCCCTGATCTGACTAAAGCATGTCCATTTCCCAGAGCTTAGTGTACGTACGTATTGCCCCAACTTAGGGAGGCCTTCAAGTCTGGAACACCCGCACCCCCCTCAGCCTCCATGTGTCACTCTGGTCTGTGCCGGTGGCCCTTGATTCACAACGTAGCTCCTGCATGTGCCAGCAGTGGCCTAAACTACAGTCAGGCTGGGATCCTCCTGCCATCACACACCATGGCTTCCAACATATAAGTGAGGTGATGTTCCCTGATTCTTCCCAAGCCAGCCTTGTCCTTTCCCTCCCTTCTCTTTCTGTCCTGAAGACTACCTCAGATCCTTTGGTGGGAGGGGACAATGAAGCCAGATATAAAGATTTACAATACAAGCTGTTAGTGCTGTTTACAAGTGTTTTAACAGGCTGACTGAAGGCGAATTACAAGAGCTGGCAACTGCTCTGCTGTCATCTATCAGATAATTTGAGCCAAGCTCCCCACACCCAGTGGGGTCTCAGGGCCTTTGGCTGCAAGATCAGTGTATGGTCAATACTAGGCCCCTGGGGACACTGAAGGAAGCTGTGCAGAGGAGGCATGCTCTGAAGGTAAGTACTGTGCTGTCAACTGTGTAGACAAATGTATCCCAAGAGCCACAGGACGTGGGGATCACAGATGTCCTGGGTTATTTCTGGAGGTGGGAGCAAAGTGCAGCATCAAGCGGTGTGTCTATAAGCAGGAGGTCTACAGCCCTCCTACTGGAATATACACATCACCCCACAGTACTCAGGTCCTTCCTGATTTCTTTTTGCAGTGCTGGGGGTTGTAGTGCTGATGCAGTACTACTGAGCTACATTCCTGCCCCTCCCTCTTGGTTTTGGACTCTAGCTGTATATACAATTTAGCAGGAACCATTTGGTCCCCAAAGCACCTCCCCCCACCCCAGAAAAAGGGTGGCAAAGGCAGCAAGTAAAAAGAGGCCAGATACAGTTCACACTAGAAATGCAATGCTTGCTTTGTCCCCAGAGGAAAATGTTCTCATGTGGCTAGAGTTGACTTTTAAGAGTGAGTGGGATTCCAGGCACAATGGTTCTAAGTCCCACACTCAATGGAGATGAGAATGAATCTCTGTCTGCAGTCCCAGGATGCTGGGCCACAACTCAGCCCAGGTCCTGGTTACAGAGGGAAGAATGAAGTCTGATCTGTGTGCGATGCCAGCCCCAATTTATAGGCTCCATCCTCTCGCTTCCCATGGAAAATTCAGAGTTGGAAAGACAGTGAGTAAAACAGACAGCACATCAACTGACCATGGACATAAAAGTTTAATCTGTTTCTTTTGAGGCAGTAATAGCAAGTGGCAGGGTGGCAGTCACACACAGTGGCTTTAGGGAATACAGCCTCATGCATGGGGCCACCCCACAGGGCGGATGACCAGCCCTAGAACTTGTCCCCACTCCAAAGAATACCACAGTGGTTCTGGTGAGTTCTCATGGGAAGATACTACTGCAGGCCTGGGATGAGGGAAGAGCCTTATCCCACATCCAGGTCCAGCATGCAATGCGGTGTGGAAGCCTCCAGAAAGATAGATCCACATGATTTCTCCAACTATCACCCATGGTAATGGGCAGCACTGAGGCAGGTTCTACCCTGACTCATAGCTCACAGAGGGAAAGGGATGGCTGAGACGGGCTCAAGCTTGAATTCTGACCAGGCTGCTGTAAGAGCAGAGCAGAAATGGCTCCTCTGGGTTCACTGGTGCAGATGCCCCCACAAGACTGTTGCATTTATAGAACCTCAGGACATGGACAGGAGGTGTCTAGAGGGCTCAGATCCACACTAGGGCAGGACAGGCAGTAATCCTGCCAGGAACACTTCCAGATACAACACTGACTATGGAAGTACAAGTTAGACTTGCTAAAACAAGAGAAGGCTTCAGCTACTTTTTTCCTTTGAAAAAGCAGAACCAAACCCTACATCAGTCAGTCAGCTTTGTCATAACTAAGGCCTCTTGAGATGTGGGACACGGGTCTTTCCCTAATGGTCCCAAGCACCTATATGGCTCCCAAGATGGCTACAAAGGGCTGGGCCCACCTGGGTCCCTGACCCATTTATCAGGAGCAGAATCCCAGAGAGGGGGCAGAAGAAAGGCAGCTGTAGGGATGAAGTCTGAAGGGTCCAAGTCTTCCCAACAGGGAGGAGGCAGAGCTGGGACAAGGAGGCCCTATGGCTAGTGGCCCACAGGCTTCCAAACACAGGTCTTCAGGCTTCACCATGGCCACCTGACCAGACCTGAGAACCCAGATGCTCAAAACTAAAGACCTAAACTCATGGCAAGATGTGTACAGTTTCATGGGGGGGTGGCAGCTGGCTCCATCTCTGTTCACATCTGGGGCCATCCAAGACCACAGATGCTGCAAACTCCATTATTTCCTTTATAGGAAACCAGGAAGGCAGCACTTAAGAAAAGTAGGGACCACCAGCTGCTAGCAGGGTGTTTGGAAACTGAAGTAGTCAAGCCAGATGCCCACTGGTCCTGCTACGTGGGGTGCCTAGTCCTTGGGGAGGTTGGGGGGCGGGATCTGCAGATCAGAGGGCTCCACACCCCAGATGTCCCGGGCATACTCCGTGATGGTCCGGTCACTAGAGAACTTGCCCGAGCAGGCAATGTTCCTGATGACCTTCTTGGTCCACTCTGTGGGGTTCTGCAGGGGAAAAAGAGGCTGATAAATCTTTGGCACCTTTAGCAAGACTGAGTGAGGGCTCCTAGTTGAGCCTGAGTTTCTACAACATCAGGAGTGTTCCCAGATGAGCTCTGGGCCCCCGGAAAGCCTGACAGAAAAAGAGGAACTTAGAGAATCAGAACAGCTACACTACAGTTAAAAAGGAAGACTAGGAGAGTTTCTGTCCTGGAAAAACTGTATTAAGGTAAGCAATTGCCTCAGGTGGATTCAATACCCTCAGACAAAGGGTCCCCTTTGACCCAGGGCTTCATAACAGCTCCTCCAGAGCTTCAAGCTGCTCCTAGGCTACAGCCAGCACCGGAAGCGGCCTCCATGATAGGGTCAGACTAGAGGTCAGCCCAGACTGAGGAAGGCTTCTCCCTGGGGACTGAAGGGTAACTCGGTTTCTAGGCCTCCCATTTCTGGTCTTGGCTATCAGGAGCCATTTCCCCAAAACAGGAAATGACCGCAATTGACCTAGAAGCAGGTGGGACCCACTGGTGAAAAAACTGAAACCCCTCTGGCCTTAGCCAAGCGCTTATTTCCACTATGTGAAGAATCTGACTCAGTCAGTCCATCACTTCCCCAGAGACCCAGCTGCTCTCTGCTGGTCTCTGGGCCTTGAACCTTACCCGGTACAGCTGGTCCACCTGGGCCTGGCATTCCACGTAGGCTTCATAGTCTGCAAACACCTTGAATCTGAAACAGTGGCAGGAGGCTGGGTCAGGACGGCAAGTGGCAGGTGCCAAGGAACCCTACCTGGAACAGTCCCTCAGCAGGGTCAGGAACTACCCATCTGGCCCTCACATCCAAGCTCTGTTGGAGACCAGGGTGAAGGACCCCGCTGTGTTTGTAGGCACTAGGCTGCACCAGATCCATTTGTCCACAGGGCTTTTCTGTGAGTAACATTATTGTACTGGGAATGCTGTTTTAGGGAAAATAAAACTCATTTCAGCACACTAGTCCTTTAAGGGACTAGCATTTACAGTGCAACTAGCATGGGTGGTCGGAGCCGTACATGCTCGCATAGTCTGCAGACTGAGCCATGAGCCCACTTCACCTGCCATGGCCAAGAAGCTCTTGCTGAGAGGTGGTACCTTCTTTAGCATGTGTTCCCAAGTCTGAGAACTGATGACATAAACAAAAGTGCAGATTTATGAATTATTGAAATGCATTTCAGTTTACTATTGAGTCAGACGCACAAATTATAAAATTTACTGTTTGTATGTGTAGGGTGTGCATGCACGTGCACTGCTACTGGGGTTTGAACTCAGGGCCTGGTGCTCAAGGCTTGCATTGAACCACATAAGACACAGCTTCACTTGTGGCCTTTTGGTGGTTAATTGGCAAAAAGACACAGACTTTCCTGCCTGGGCTGGCTTTGAACCAGATGATCCTCATCTCAGCCTTCTGAGCAACTAGGTTTACAAGCATGACCCACCAGCACGCAGCTCTGAAATTCACTATTTATAAAGTTCCTCCTTGTTTGTAGAATGTAAGATGTAATGTAACAACTGGAAATTTTATTCCATTCTCTTTGAACTTCTACTTTCATTCTATTCTGCAAAGAATTTTTATCCTAATGTAATATATTTTTGTGCCTGGTTTTGGCTGATCATCCTGAAATACGTATCTGTAACAAAAATCATTTAGAAATTTTTTTATGTCATAAAAAATGTTCACAAGCCATCATAAGCAGGAGAGTATCCAGTTTTAGCACAGATATAAACAAGGATCATGATCTTGTCTGACTGAAACCAGCTTGGTGACAGTCTTAAAAAAAAAAAAAACAAGAACAGGGCTGGAAAGGTGGCTCAGTGGTAGAACACTTGCCTTGCAAGCATGAGGCCCTGGGTTCGATTCCTCAGTACCACATAAGCAAAAACAAAAAAGCCAGAAGTGACGCTGTGGCTCAAGTGGTAGAGCGCTAGCCTTGAGCTGAAGAGCTGAGGGACAGGGCCCAGGCCCACAGTTCAGGTCCCACAAAAACAAACAAAAAAAACAAAAACAAAACAAACTAGCCCAGTGGGCTGGGAAGGTGGCTCAGTGGTAGAGTGCTTGCCTAGCATGCATGAAACCCTGGGTTCTATTCCTCAGTACCACATAAACAGTAGAAGTGGTACTATGGCTGAAGTGGTAAAGTGCTAGAGTGCTAGCTTTGAGCAGAGAGAGGCTCAGGACAGGGCCCAGGCCCTGAGTTCAAGCCCAAGAATAGGCAAAAGAAAAAGAAAAATAACTAGATTCAACTTTTACTAGTAGGAAAGGATGAAGAGCTGCTATGAGAAGTGGGCTCTGCTGGCCTGTTAGGTAATTCAGATCAATTTTAACCCTATGTTAACTGCACTGTAACTAAATGCCAACTATAAGTTTAACTTGTGTGTGTGTGTGTGGTTTTTTGTTTGTTTATTTTTGCCAGTTGTGGGATAGAACTGTCTCTGGGCTCCTTTTGCTCAAGGTTAGTGCTCTACCACTTGAGCCACAGCACTACTTCCCGTTTTTTCTGTGACTAATTGGAGATAAGAGTCTCACAGACTTTCTTGCCCAGGCTGGCTTCAAACCATGGTCATCAGATCTAAGCCTCCTCAGTAGCTTGGATTATAGGCATGAACCACTGGCACCTGTCGAGTTAATTTATTTAAATTGCAGTTCCACAGCCCTCCCTTCTTGGTCCCTGTGTTGCCTGTGATCCCTGGACGCCCTCTACTGGCTTCCAGCCAACCAAGGGACAAGTCTTCCAGCTTCCAGTTCCCACAGTCGTCCATGAACTCTCACCAAGATACTGCCAGAGTCCACTGTAAAGCCTTACACTGTGTTTGGCTGTCTGGTCAGCTTAGATAAGGCTTCATGAAAGCATGCGTCTTGTCCTCCAAATAATATAATTCTCAGCCCACCAGAAGGACCATTCGTCCCAATGGTGGCAACTACACAGCTGACGGGAGAAGCAAGCAAGAGGGAGACGCACCCACCTGTCATGGTACATTAGCATGTTGACCACATCCTTGAAGCAGTCTGGATCCTTAGGAGAAAAAAAACCACTGCCAATCTGGTCCACAGCCTGTCTCAGCTCAGGCAGGCGTTCATAGAACTCTCTGGCATTGTACCTGTGGAGAGATTTGGTGCATTAGTGTCCCAAGACTGGCAGCTTTGGAGGACAAGTAGTGTACACAGACCCCAGCTTGTGTCTGGGGGTCCAGAGCACCAGCTATCATTTATTGGCTACCAGCCTTTGAGAAATGGCTGGATTAAGTGATAACAACATACCATAAGCCTTTAGTTTCAAGCATTGTATGACTCACATTGTATGACTCACATTGTATTTCTATGAATGAGGCTGAGCCGCTCAGACTTGCCTTGCTGTGAAATCCTAGGCCAAGCTTTTAAAAATGCAGAAGCTGCCCTGAGAGGATCACCTTCTCTGGACCCAAGAATGAAGGAAACCAAACTGGGTAAGCCAGAGCCAGCCATGGTCATCAGAGGGCCTGGGTGGGGCTTGAAGACCCCAGGACACAGCAAAGGTGGGAAGATCCAGGTGGAAGCCTTGTACAGGCTCTGGTGATGAGGACACAGTTGAATTTTGAGGTACATTTACGGGTGAACCCTAGTGCTATCTTTAAAGTCTTGCTGACTCCTCAAGACCTTTAAAGTCAATTATATAATACTGCCTTTTCTTTTAAATCTTCCTTCAGAATGAGGGTCAAGGTCAATGAAGCAGGGAAAACTAGAAATTTCAGCCAAGAGATGGGGAGCCCTGTCTGCAGTCCTAGGGCAGAAAGAGGGCATTAATGGAAAGACTGGTAAACTTAAGAATACAACATGGACTTTCATAGATAGCAGTATTCTGCACTATGGCTTACTTTAACAACAGGGAACTGGGAGAAGGTAGATGAAAGCTGTATAGTATGATTACGAAGTTTCTGCAAATGTAAAAGTATTTCAAAAGAAAAAGATAATTGACAAGTTAGGCCAGGGATCAACAGTGAGGCCCCAAGTGAACTGTGTGCTTCTGGTAATGCAGGTGTTTGCTGTGTCTAGCACCAATGTCTAAGCTGTGTCTGTCTAGGAGGTGGCCCTTCCCCAGTAGTGACGAGTAAAGCCAGCCCTTCACTCACAGCCTGAGGTCCAGATGCTATGGACTGTCATAGAAACAAGTGCCAAGCTCCTCGCAGGTATCCAGCATCCTTGAACCCTTGAAGGGACTGATCATCTCACTGAGCACATAGCCACTGGAAGGCCTTTCGGCCAGCCTTGGCCCCTTGCTCCATGCTGCTCTCCACAGCTTCCTCCCCAGAGCTGTCACATGCTTCATTAGCATACATGGAGGACTCTCACTCACCCTTTCTGGTCCAGAGCCTCAACATCTTCCACCCTCATGCCAAAGATGAAGAGGTTTTCGACCCCAGCTTCCTCAGCCATCTCCACATTGGCCCCGTCCATGGTGCCAATGGTGAGCGCCCCATTGAGCATGAACTTCATGTTGCCAGTGCCCGAGGCCTCAGTGCCCGCAGTGGAGATCTGTTGTGACAGGTCAGCCGCTGGGATCACTGCAGAGGGCAGAGAAAAATCAGCACCAGGCCCTGCTGTCTGATTTATACAGCTGCACTCCCTTCCTCCAGCTCAGGGACAGCCTGCCACTGAGCTTGCTGCAGGACAAGCCAGCCATGGGGGACCCAGAGACCAGGGAGCTGTCTCCTTCCTGGTCCAAAAGTAGGGGGTCCTCTTCTTGATCAGTTCAGTCTGAGGCAGGGGGTCTAAGATAGACCATTGAGGAGAAGACCCAAGTGGCATAGGATTTTTGTTCTAGAGCTTTCAGGGACCCGGCCAATCTAAGTCAAGTGGGAGTCTTAGTCCTTGCTTGCTGACAATGTGGTTCTTTCATTTTCACAACACTGGTATCTTACTCAATTACCTGATAAAACTCCTTGGATCATGCAAAAGGAACCTGGACTGCTGCAGGCCCAGTGGCTGTGAAAGGCTAAGATTCCCATGCTCATGAGCACAGAAGCTACTGGGTGTGTACAGAATGGACCCTATGCTCTGAGGTGGCAGGCAGACTAGATGCAGCAGCCCCTTGGAAAGGGCTGTGTTCTTATACACCCTGGCTGGACACCTTGATCTCAATGTCCTCAGCTGAGACAAGGCCCAGGTGTGTCGCCCCCAGGTCCTGTGGTCTGCCTGTGTATTCCCAGGGCAAGTCTAGGGAGCCAGAGAGAAAGCAAGAGGCCCTGGGCTGAAGTACCAGATGGGTGCCCCATGGCCAGTTCTGAAGATGGAATAGATCAGCTGATCTCAACGTGAGTGTGAGGAGGAGTTCAAAAAGCAGAAAGGGGAGGAAGACAAATGAGAAGTTCCAGGAAGGTCTAGCAACATGCCAAATGTCCAGGCTAACACCTAGTCAAACCTCAAACCTCCCTACTCAAAAAAAAATTTTTTTTTGGGTCGGTTTGGGGCCTGAACTCGGCCTGGGCGCTGTCCCTCAGCTCTTCAGCTCAAGGGTAGCGCTCTACCACTTGAGCCACAGCACCACTTCTGGCTTTTTCTTTTTGCTTATGTGGTGCTGAGGAATTGAACCCAGGGCCTCAGGCATGCAAGGCAAGCCCTCTACCACTGAGCCAACGTCCCAGTCCCCTCCCTACTCTTTTTAAAGTACCCTACCACTTGAGCTCTGAGGGGTTTGTCCTTGTTTTTGGTCTTGTTTTTTTGTTTTGAGGTCTTGATTCCTTTGCCTGGGCTAGCCTTAGGCATGTGGTCCTCCTGCCCCCACCTCTCACACAGCTGCATGCACCACCATGCCTGGCTCAAGCCCAGTTACTTGAGCCTTCCTGGAGACCTCTGTGCACCAGGCTGTTCATAGGGCTGGTTCTTCTTTGAACACAAAAGAAACCAAGTCAGCCTGGTCTGGAAAG
Organism: Dipodomys ordii; assembly: GCF_000151885.1. NCBI lineage: Eukaryota > Metazoa > Chordata > Mammalia > Rodentia > Heteromyidae > Dipodomys > Dipodomys ordii. The sequence goes on from NW_012267315.1 coordinate 2,555,844, forward strand.
CAGGCACAAAGATGTCTGTCTGATGCAAAAAGAAAGGCTGGAGGTATGGCTCAAGTGGTAGAACTCCACCCAAGCAAGCAAAAAGGTCCTGAGTTCAAATGCTAGGACCAGCAAAGGGAGAAAGGGAAGGAGGGAGAAAGGGAGGGAGGGAGAGAGGGAGAAAGGGAAGGAGGAAGATTGAAGAAGAAACCTAGAAGCAAACAGGTAGTGGTGAGCAGGGAGGGGAAGGCAGTGGGGAGAAGCCACTAGCAAGATGCACATCCTAGCAAGAGAGACCCAAGAGCAGCAGGCACCGCTGAGAGGCAGGAGGCTATAAGGTGGGAGAACACAGACTAAGGCAGATTTGAGAAGGTCCAGAAAACGAGGACATTGCAAGCATCACGGTCAAAGGCTCTTCTTGAGCATGCTGCATGTGTTCCACATGGGAGCAAGTACCTCCTGATGCTAACTGAAATGGAGAATGATCCTGGCCAGTACAGCCTACCCACTGGCCACGGGCCCCTGGCAGGAATCTGCCACCCCCCCCCCCCCCCCCCCCCCCCCCCCCAGTGGTACCTTTCTCAGCCAAGGACACTCGGTAGTTCTCCAGGAAGATCACTTTGAGTTTGTCACCCACAATGGGATCATGATTGACAACATCACCAATGGATGTGACCAACTTGATGATCATCTTGGCCATATGGTAACCGGGAGCTGCCTAGAAAGGAAGGTAAGGGTTAAAGGTGAAATGCTTTGTTCAGGGTCCACACTGGGGAAGGACAGCTGGCAGTGTCGAGGGGTCTCCAAGTGGGTCAACCAATAGCTGTGGCAGCCTAGTGCTGGGCTAGCCAGTAGACAGCAGGCCATGCCCCATGTTGTGGCCCTGCTGGTTGGGAGAAGAAGGCCTGGCTCTGCCGGAGGACAAGGCATCTACCAAGCCCTCCTCCGTAGTCATCTCACTTGTGATATTTGTCACCCTCGAGCTTCATTTTCTGATTCCAGCCAGCATTTCAGAAATTGCAAGATAAAAGAAACAAGGACTTCTAGAACTGTTAATTTACAGGAAATACAGAAAACTAGGCAACATACTGACCATACCAAAGGGATATATTCAGAAAAAGCCAGCCTAGGGATAATAACCCAGTATCTGTAACAAATGTATTGAAAATAAAATTTTAAAAAGGTGTGTGTGTGGGGGAGGGTCAGGCGCTGGTGGCTTATAACTATAACCCTAGCTAGTTGGGAGGCTGAGATGGGGAGAATGGCAATTGGAGGTAAGCCTAGGCATACTCCAGACCCCTTCTCAATCAACAGCTGAACCTGGTGTCACACACCTGTTTTTCTCAGTCACATGGTATGCTAAGATTGGGAAGATCATGGTTCCAGACCAGCTAGTTAGAAAAGTCCGAAGAAGCAGGGCCTGGTGGCACGTGACTGTTATCCCAACTACAACATAAAGCATAAAATAGGCAGACAGTATAGTCCAGGAACTGCCTATGTAAGAGGCAAGAGTCTATCCTGTCTCAAAGATAACCACCAAAGGGCTAGGGGCATTGGTAAAGCACTTGTGTAGCATGTATAAGACCCCGAGTTCAAACACAAGTACCTACCAGAAAAGGAAAGGAAGACATGAAAAGATTATCTAGCTGGGCACTGGTGGCTCAGGCCTATAATCCTAACTACTCAGGAGGCTAAGATCTGAGAATCATGGTTCGTTTGAAGCCAATCCTGGGCAAAAAAACTACTTGAGACTCTCATCTCCAATAAACTACTCAAAAAAGCCAGAAGTGGAGCTGTGACTCGAGTGGTAGAGTGCTACCCTTGAGTAAAGGAAGCTCAGGGATAGTGCCCAGGACCTGAGTTCAAGCCCCAGAACTGGCAAAAATAAATAAAGGTCTATATCCACTAATCTCAATATAAGGGCCATATCTGGGGTCTTGATTAAAACATTTAAAAATACTTGTGGGGCTGAGCACTGGTGGCTCATGCCTATATTCCTGGCTACTCAGGAGGCTGCGATCTGAAGATCATGGTTTGAAACCAGCCTGGGAAGGAAAGCCCATGAGAATCTTATCACCAATTTAGCAGCCAAAAAAAAAAGCTGAAGTGGAGTTGTGGTTCAAGTGGTAGAACTCTAGACTTAAGCACAAAAGCTCAGAGGCAGCACCCAGGCCTGAATTCAAGTCCTAGAACAGACATCAAAAAAATGATTTGTGAGGTTGGGGATGTTGCTCAGTGGCAAAGCACTTGTCTAGCATGTACAAGGACCCTGGGCCCATGCCCAACACTGACCAAAAAACAACTTTAGCAATGGTTCACACTTGAGTCTCAACTACTCCAGAGGTTTAGGCAGAAGGATCCTTTGAGCCCAGGTGTTCAAGGCCAGCCTGAAAGCCAGGTGCCCGTGGCTCACGCCTATAATCCTAGCTACTCAGGAGACTGAGATCTGAGGATCACAGTACAGAGCCAGCCTGGGCAGGAAAGTCGTGAGTGAGACTATTATCTCCAATAAACCACTAGGAAACCAGAAGTGGTGCTGTGGCTCAAGCAGTAGAGCACTCACTTTGAGCTGAAGAGCACAGGGACAGCGCCCAAGCCCAGGGTTCAAGGCCCACGACTGACCAAAAAAAAAGGCCCACCTGAAAATATAGAAAGATCCTGTCTCAAATAAAAATAACAATTGTGGCTTTACTAAGACAAATAGGTACATGGTCCCCGAGCAGATGGTATTTCCTGTTCAGTGAGTGGGTGTAGTGTGTGGTGATGTTTAATAGAGCCTTGTAACTACTGTGGCTTTGATGTGACCTCTTACGAGGAAGGGTGAACTATTCAAGAGTCTTCATGTTTGGCATATGCTCTGAAATGGAGATGGGTTTATGGATGTTTCAAGTTTTTCATAGTAACATTTAAAAACTTTTGCTTGTACTTAGATTTGAACTCAGGGTTTTGTGCTTCTAGGCAGGCACTCTACCACCTGAACCATGCCTCTAGCCCTTTGTACCTGGACCATGACCCTATTTTCACCTCTCGTGTACCTGGGATGACAGGTGCACACCACTACACTCAACTTACTGGTTGAAACTGGGAATGGAGGAGGAGGTCATAAACTTTTTGCTTGGGCTGGCCTCAAACATGATTCTTCCCATCTCCACATCCTAGGACAATGGGCACTAGCCACCACTATGTATGTTACATACTGAAATAGCAGTGAACAAAGACAGCAGGATGTCCAAAATTGTTTTAAAAATACAAGGTGATGCTAGGTGCCACCGTGGCTCCTGTATTCCTAGCTACTCTGGATGCTTAGATCTGAGGATTGCAATTTGAAGCCAGCCTGTGCAGGAAAGTCTGTGACACTCTTATCAACAACTAACCACCAAAAAGCTGGAACTGGGAGATGCAGCTCCAAGTAGTACATTGCTAACCTTGAGCAAAATAGATCAGGGACAATGCCCAGGCCCTGAATTCAAGCCCCAGAACTGGCATTAAAAAACCAAAAACAACTAGGTGATAGAGTGGGAAGAGACAAAAACAAAGTGAGATGAGGGGGTATTGGCTTGAGGAGGAGCTGTCTCCCCTGTGGCTACCTTTACAAGTGATAAAAGTCCAAGGGAAGATGCTGCTGACCACATATATGGTATATATGTGCACATTGGAGGGAAACTAGGAGGAGGACACCAGAGGGAAAACATACAACAGCAGGACCCATCAGTTGCACTGGACATTGATTAAAACAAATTAAGCAACTCAATGGCAGTGATGGGAGGGAGGGAATCAGAGGGAAAGAGGAAACAGCTGACACTGAGCAAAAGGAAAGGAATGTACATATCACCTGACATGGAAAAAATAACTATTGTCAAAGCTCATAGAATTCAAACTTTATAGACCATGATAGAGACAATTTGCCCTAGGAAGGTTAGAATGTCTTTGTGACTTTAAGTATACTATCCCACAATACTGTGAAACTGTGAAACTTATGTAATCAATCACAATAAAAAAATTGCAAAAAAAAAAACCAAGGGAAGAACAGTTCTGCAAGCCAGGGAAAAATACCTGTGCCCCCTCACATACACCAGCCTTATTACCTGTTGACCTGCCCCATGGTCCAGGACCACCCCATATCAAAGCTGGCAACCCAAGCAGCCCACATTCCCCAGTGAAGACCCGGCCACTGGCCAAGTATAAGGAAGCAATGACACCATTCTTGTGTCACACTAACATGAACTGAAACCATACTGAAGTGGACGCCTGTGGTAGATAAATCAGCCACAGCAACCCAGCATCCTGATCACAAAGCATGAAATCCTGGGAGTAAGCTGGGACAAGGTGTGCACCCTCTAAGGGGCCTCCAACATGCCCACTGGGGACTCCTGTGGGCTGGGCAGGCAGGACCAATCCCATTTCCTCATGTTCAGCCAACCCTGTCAAGGGCTTCTCTCATCCATAAGCACCCCAAAAGTTAGGTGCCCCTAGCATTGTGTGTGTGCGTGCTGGCATCTGCCTTCTGAGTGTGGGGCCATGTGGTTATCCTGGGCCCAGGATCAAAACAAGTGGAAAAGATGTTACCTCACCTTTCCCCCTATCATAACGGTCCTGGGCACAAAGGCCTTGGTTGGGTCCTTCTTTATTCCTGCAGGACAAAGGGAAGAGGTTCAAGTGGGACAGTGTGAAAGCAGACATCCCTACCCAGTATTGTACAGTGGCCCAGCAACCTAGAGTGTGGACAGGTAGGTTTGGCAAAGCATGTTATGGTGTGAGAAGCACAGGTAGGTGGCTGCAGCAGGTGGTCCCAGCACTGCTAGGAACTTAGTACGTAAGTTCTAAGACCACTGCCATTGAACCACGCAGACACGTTTCCTGGAAGGTTCAGGAAAAGCCGTGCCTGTGTTTCCAGGAAAGCTCAACCTGCCAGCCTGTCTGGCCCTGGTCACCAGCATTCAAGCATAGGGAGAACACGAGAACCCAAGGTTTTTGATATGTATTTTAGCTTAAACAAGTTATGTAGTGGAAGATTTCATTGTTACCTTTCCATGGGAGAACTTTTTTTTTTTTTTTGTCCGTTGTGGGCTGAACTCTGGGCCTGGGTGCTGTCCCTCAGCTCTTCAGCTCAAGGCTAGCGCTCTACCAACCACTTGAGCCACAATGCCACTTCCGGCTTTTTCTGGTGCTGAGGAATTGAACCCGGGGCCTCATGCATGCAAGGCAAGCACTCTACCACCACTTGAGCCACCTTCCCAGCCCCAGAACTCAGGTTTTTAAAACATACTGTAAATGTGTTTTGATGACACTGAAAGAGGGCATCATCAGCCCCTGAAGTAGTGAAGAGTGAGACCCGGTCCCCAGACTGCCTAGCTGGGCCATGGGGGTATGCTAGGATTTGGAAATGTCCCCAGAGGCCCACAGGCTAAAGGCTTAGTTGCCAGCATGGCAACTTCCTTCCAGTAGAGGGAAGTTAGGTCACTGGAGGGACTGGACCTACTGGGACCCTGGTCTCTTCCACTCTCTGCTTCTTAGCAGCCACGGGGTGATCAGGCCTCCTCTCTCACATGGTCCCACTATGATAAACTGTGCTGTAACAGGGCCTATGGACCATATGCTGAAACCTTGAGCAAAAGGAACTTTTCTTCCTAAGCTGACTGTCACAGCAATGGAAAGCTGATGGTATGATAGACATATATCACCACGCCTGGTTTATGGTCTTTTTTTTTTTTCTTAAGCGAGAGGACCTTAAGAGAGCTGGCCTAGAACTTGCTATGTAGCCCAGGCGGACTCAAACTCACAGCCTATTACTTTAGCCTCCTAGTGCTGGATTACAGATATGCAACACCATGCCTGACTTCATTATTACTATTTGTTGCTGGTACTGGAGTTTGGAACACAGGGCCTGCCTCATGCTCACTCAGCTTGTTTGCTTAGATTGGCTTTTTGCTAGTCATTTTTGAGAAAGAACCTGGCATACTTTTCTGCCCAGGCTGGCTTATAAGCTAGGAGTACAGGCATAAGTCACAGACACCTAGCTATTATTCTAATTTTCATATGTACAAATTAAATCCCTCAAATAACCACAGCTTTTCAAACAAGGTAAAACTTGTAGAAATATTAAGCTTAAAGTTGAAACTAAGCCTGCCTTGGAGCCCACAAAATCCTACCTCCCCTGAGGCCCTGGCCTCCAAGGTTCCATAACCCCTTGAGCTTTAGTTTGTGTGCTTATCAATTACCTGAGCACACAGAAAAGCATGGCCATGAATGAAAATAAAGCTCCCTGGGACCCACACTCACGGTTGTACAGGGTGATGATATGCAGGCAATTAAGCAGCTGCCGCTTGTACTCATGGATCCTCTTCACATGCACATCAAACATGGATGAGGGGTTGATCTTCACCTTGTACTCCTGCTCCAGGTGAACAGAGAACTTCAGCTTGTTTTCCTGGGGAAAAGGAAGGAGAAGAATGGCCACATAGTTCATACAAACTTCCGGGGAAGCTCTCAGGATCCCAGTAACTGGCTTTCCATTCTGCCCAGAGAACACCACTGCAGGCAGAGGACATCGGGGAAGAACAGAGAACAAAGGTGACACTGAAAATGGACATACTGGGCCAAGAGTGGCAAAAATTAAAAAAAGGTCTGAGTGCAAACCTGGTGCATAACAAGAGCAGAAGGGAGGGACTGGTCAGAGTGTTGTGGAGTCAGGGTGAGGCTTGGGAATAAGAAAAGGTTTCAGAGACTGAAATGGAGATGTTTGATGCTTCTGAGACCACTGTAGGCATTTGAGATGGTACTGAAGGCACTCGTCAACACTGAGGCCACAATCCTGCCAGACATCACATGGGTGATAGAGACCTGGCTCTAGTTTAGTGATGGATTCCCATGGCAGGTAGCTTCAGAGACTTCTCTACTCCCTGGTGGCAACACAGTGATCAGGATAAAGCTGAGAATGGCTGGGGGCTGCTAAAACCGGCCCATTGATGACCAGAGGTCAGCAGAGTCCTCTTCTGGAAAGAATGGATCCCTAACTCCCTGATCCCTGGTGAGGGGCTTTTCCCAGATTCTTGAGGGTGCCGAAAGGGCCCACACAGGCTGTGGTATGAACCAAGGGAGGCAGACTGAAGTGCTGTGCAGGCCTACCTGCTTGGCCTTGGCCACATCCCTGATGAATGCCTCATCACTGACCAGTGGCAGCAGCTTCTTCAGTTGGCTCAGGTCAGTCAGGAAGTCCTCTCCGATTCTCTGGAAACACGAAATGGACATGTGGCATCTGTTCAAGCCCTAGCTTCCTTCCGTCTGTCACCTCATGCCTCTGCTTCCTCAGGACCCTCACTCCCATGGCCATGTGGCAAGGAGAGCCCTGCCCTGGCTTCAGCTTGCTCAGTGGCTCCCCTAGGAATGTCCAAGTCTAACATCTCAATCATGTCCGGTGAACTCATCAACTTCCCTCTGTCTTTGACTCCCATGATCGTTGACACCTGGGACCAGCAGGAGTGAGGGGGTGTCTTCTCTCATAAAGCAGCAGTTTCTAACTACCTAGCAGAGGCTCCAGGGCTGACTCGGCCTCTCTGTAACATCTCTTTGTCTTCTAGATCCCAAGGAGGCCCTGGCACTGTATCATATCTTCCCTGTGTTGCTCCTGGGAAAAGCCCTCCCCGATCTGAGCCTCTGTCGGGCAACCTCCCCTCAGCAGCCTCAGGATACTGCTTGTCCTTTTGAGAGAGTCCTTGGGTACCACACCCACAGCCACCTGTGCAGGCCTGACTCTTGCACAGCGCCTGTAGGCACATGGAAAGAAGCTGTAATGACTTGGGCTTCCTATCTCCCCTAGCATAGTCAATGAGGCCCATGGCTGCCCCTCAACAGCACCCTGGCCCCATCCAAAGCCTATGCAAGCTTCTGAACCTGGACACATGGCAGAGGGAAAGAAGTCTATCTGTACCCAGGAGCCTACCCTGAGCCTTTCCAGGGCCAAACTGCCATGGGTTCACAACCACCACTCAGTGAAGGGCTCAATGATGCTGCCAGTGACAGCTACAGCCTATAATTATGATCTAGGACTTCCGGTGTCCCCTTGTGTCCCAATAGGACACAAAGCCAGGCCAAGACTCACTTCCACGATGATGTCCGCCAACCCAGGGTTACACAGCAATAGCCACCGCCGAGGTGTGATACCATTTGTCTTATTCTGGAACTTCTCTGGCTCCAGCTCATAAAAATCCTTAAAGCTACAAACACAGAAAACAGGAAACTGTCACAGATGCGTACATGAGAATGTAAGGTGGTTCTCAGGAGACCCCCGTGAGGTCCTGAACTGGCCATCATGCTGTAGTCTCAGTGCTCATGGATCATTTCTAGCCCCTGACCACCATTTACCCAAGCCCTACACAACTCCCCAGATGAGGTGCTGGTGGAATGTGGTTGGCAGCAGATAGAGCATTAACGCCTGACTAGACTGCCCAGCGCCACCCTCTTGTCACAGGTGAGCCTGGGGGTAAGGTGGGTGCCTTCATCTCACAAGTGAGTGGCGTGGGACTGTGCCATGTATCTCGGTCATGTGTGTGTAGCAGACAGTTTTCGAGCCAAGCCTAGCTATTGGAAAGGTACCCACCAAGCTCTAGGAAAGCCTCTCACTCACACAGATTGCTTCACGATCTCTGAGTGGATTCTGGCCACACCATTCACAGCGTGGGACCCAATCACACATAGGTGTGCCATGTTGATTCGTTTGCAGTCTCCTTCCTCGATCACAGACATCCTTCTCAGGCGGTCTACATCCCCAGGAAACAGGGCAGCTATGTGCTGAGGCCAAGAACACAGAGCAAGGGTGTAGGTTCAACACCTCACAGCAAACCAGGGGACAGCCCACCATATCTGCATCCCTGTAGCCCAGGGGCTGCTACACACAGACCTGTACTCAGACACCCTATGGGGCCCCACATCCTGGAAGGATGATCACCCTCACAGGCTTCACCCTGGGGGAGGTCCTGGGCCTGGAATGGGACTTACAAAGCTGCACTAAGGACAGATATTGGCAGGGTGGGGATGTGCCATTTATTTTACAAGGAAGAAGCTAGTACAGTGCCCCAGTAAGCTAAGCAGCACTCAACTACATTTCCACCAAAAGGATGGCTGTTTTCTCACCCAAAGGTTAAAGTGCCATAGCTCACTCTGTATTCCTAGCTGGATGAGAGACTCAGACTGTGAAGACTGTGATTTAAGACCAATCCAGGCCGAGTTCTTGATAGCTGGACATAGTGGCATGCAACTGTTGTCCTAGTAGTATAGGTACATGTCTGGGTAGGAAGCAACAGCATATATTGCAAATAACTAGCTGGAGGAATGGCTCAGCAATAAGAGCACCTGCCTGGTGAGTGTGAGGCCCTGAGTTCAAACCTCAATACTGCATACTGGCATAACTCACGAACAGTCCTTGCCTAGTGTATAGCCTTGGGTTCATCCACAGCACCACATACATATGATACAATTACCCCTGAACCCATGTTTCCTGCTTCTATACCATTGTCCTCTCTGCAGACAGCACAAGAAGGACAGATGGGACTGTTGAATCTTGCCGAGTTGTCAGGATACACACAGACCAGGCCAGGAAGAGACACTAAAATCTATCTAAAGCCATCTTGGAAATGGACTTTAGAAGACCTGAATCAATCAATCCCACAATACGGTGTGGAAGTCAGGCAGTAGACAGCCAAGAATTCTGCCAGGTATCAGTCAAGGTCCCCAAGGAGTAAGCATCTCCTCTCCCAGGCTAGGGGAGGTGGGCCTCCCCCCAGGCCAATGCTCACATCCACGCGCCACTGGCAGATGGCAGTGGTGTAGATGATGCCCCCCCACACCACTGCCCACTGGCAATGCTCACATCCAGGTGCCGCTGGTTGATGGCATAGATGATGTCCAGGTGCCTTGGCAACAGCTTCTCAAACATGGACACAGGCCAGCGCTCCAAGGCCTCAGGCAACACAGTGTGGTTGGTGTATGCACAGGTCTTCTTGGTGATTTCCCAGGCCTAGACATTGAGAACAGCATGGCAATTTTGTTTAGAAACAGATCCCTAGGCAGGCAACAGTCTAGGATCACAGGCAGACCCTGGAGCCATCAGCAAGTGCCCACTGGCACTGTCCCTGCTCTGCAGGGCTGGTCTCCCTCTCAAAGTCTATAGTTCCACTGCTTACATAACACGCCTAAATTTTATATCCTCTTGTGTGAACAAATGCATAAACTACTCCCTGAGAATCACCTTTTCCACTCTCAGCAAACCAACAGAATGCTGAGCAGTTTCTATTTATTTCTACTAAATTGATCTGTGACCTGCAGTATGGAGGGAGATGGTTATCATGTGGCCTCATCCTTCACTGACCTGGACTGAAGAGGACCCAGGACTAGGCGCGCCTCATAGGGAGTGCACACAGCCCAAGGCCAGTCTATGAATGGAGTAAAAAAGTATGAGAACAAATGGATTAGAATAATGTCATACTAAGAATGAAATATACATATGTCTTATATGTATTTCTTAACACTCCTAGGGTAGTTTTCACCAAACTTTAAGAGAATAAAGCACGTCCAAGAATCCCTAAAAAGTGGGCTGGGAAGGTGGCTCAGTGGTAGAGTGCTTGCCTTGCACGTATAAGACCCTGGGTTCGATTCCGCAGTACCACATAAGCAGACAAGGCCGGACGTGGCACTGTGGTTCAATGGCAGAGTGCTAGCCTAGAGCTGAAGAGCTCAGGGACAGTGCCCAGGCCTAGAGTTCAGGCCCAACACCTGACTTAAAAAAAAAAATCCCTAAAAAGGGTCACAATCGGGGCTGAGAAGGTAGCTCAGTGGTAGAGCGTTTGCCTTGCATGCATGAGGCCCTAGGTTTGATTCCTCAGCACCACATAAGCAAAAAGAAAAAAGCCAGAAGTGGCGCTGTGGCTCAAGTGGTAGAGCACTAGCCTTGAGCTGAAGAGCTGAGGGACAGTGCCCAGGCCCAGAGTTCAGGCCCCACAACTGGACCCAAAAAAAGTATCAATCTTTTCCTCATTTCCTGTCTCCAGCACCCTTGTCCTACTGTGTTGCCATTCCACACAGCGTCCACCTCTTGGATCCACTCCCTCCCATGGCCTCCATACTCTCAAAGGTGAAGTCCTCAGCCCTGCTGAGGCTGGGGAGGTGCCACTTTCCCAGGACCAGCTCACCCACTCATAACCATAGCAGTGCAGGCTGGAGGGCTACAGAGAATACCATCACCCTGAGACCTGGTCTCTTTACTCACCTTGTCCCAGTCCACCTTCTCCACATCTACCAGGATCCGCATGAGCTCAGGAATGGAGAGGGCAGGGTGGGTATCATTCAGCTGGATGGCTACCTGCAGTTCACACAAGGGGTGCTGTTCAGTTGACTCATCTCTCGTGAGCATCCAGTGATTCGTGTAAAGGATCTGCCTAAAAACTCCAGCAGCCTCAGAACCCAGAGGGCCTGGGGAACAATCCAGGAGGGTGCTACTGGCTCTATAGCCAGCCATGCTCTGCAGGAGGCGGCAGGGGTTGCAGGACCCATGCCCTCCCACACAGGGTTTTCCCCTGCTGAGCTTTGCTTAAGATGACTTCCAAATGCCAGGATTTGCTAGAAGAGCTCTTCAATGTGTCCTCCCTGCCTCGGCTCTTAACACCACCAGTGCTTGTCCAGCTCCTGGGAGAGGACCCTGAATACAGTCCTGACCCAGGATGATGAGACCTTGTGACACGGGCACACTGCCAGCTTGCTCCAGCCCCTCCCAGGTTATGAGGAAGAAACCTCAGGAGTCTAAGAATACCCTGTGTCCCTGCCTGTACGGGGCTTCCTCCCCATCAATCACACACCTTGTCAGGAAATGTCTCGAAACAGGTTCTCACTGGGTCCCGGCAGCCAAATCTAGATGACTTAAAGCGGCGAATGATGTCCTGGAGGGTAGCGGCTACCACGAAGTACTCCTGCTTCAGGCGGAGTTCCTTCCCCTCGAAGAACTGCCAACACAAGATTGACTCACCAGCACAGGCCAACCACAGCCAAGGTACCAGTTCAGACTGGGGAATGCCAAACTGGGAGGGGTCCTGCACAACCCAATTGTCCCTACTGTTCAGGGTTCATCTGATCCCCATGGGAGGCCCAGACCAGACACCTAGCTCAACAAGAGGTGGCCAAGCCTGCCTGACACCCAAGCCTATTTGTGCACCTTCTGAACACAGGGAAGGAAGGGCAGTCAGCACAGGGTCACCACTTGTATGACAAACCACAGGACAAACATCGTAAGAGGACAGATCCCACAAGGAGCCCCAGCTAAACAGAAACCAGCGTCTGGAATGCACCTTAAGTCTGCGGGAAGGGGGAGCAGACCATATTCATTTTGTTACAAGTCTTTGTTAACCTGTACACAGATTAACTTTGGTAAAATAAAAGAGTTCATTTTCAAAAGTGCATGCTTCACCAAGTTAGGTAATTTTGATGACTTTTTTTTGGGGGGGGCGGAGGGGTGTTGGGAATTAAACCCAGAACCTTGTATGTTCTAGACACATCCTCCACCAATGAGCTATGTCCTATCTGACAACAATGACAACAACAAGCTGCCAGATACTAAGTCCAGAGAACTGGGCATGACTACCACCTAGCACATGATGGGCACGTGCAATGCATCTCTGCAGCATCTCCAGGCAATGCCAGGGACAAATGGGTCTTCCAGTCTTTGGGGAGCCAGGTGATGCACTAGAGGTACATCACAGGCCAACCCATGGTCTGACGGGCTCTACAAAGTGACACTGCCCACCCTGAATTGGGTAGCATCTGCTCAGACCCAAACGAGGTTCATGCGGATTGACAGGGCTTCAAGGATAACCAAGTCTGCCCTACTCCCAGGAGCTAGTGTGCAATCTAGATGGGAGGGTCGCCAGCAGCCCCACATGCACAGCCTGTGTGAGGTCAGCTCCAGGCTCTGCTGAAGGGCCTGACCTCCTGCTCACAGTCTAACTGGAAAGAGGCCTGGCTGATGAGGGAAAAGTAGCTACTCACATTGTCATTGGGATACAGGACCCTGGATATGTTCTCAGCCAAGTTCCTGTCCAGGACAGCCTCAATGTAGTCCCCTACGTTGACTAAGGAGAGACAGCATCTGGGTCAGTACACACCTCCTCTCGGCCTCTTGGGGAATTATTAAGCACGAGCGTCACAGCTGCTCAGCTGCGTCTTCAGGAAGGGCAAGAAAGCAGGACCTGGGCAGGGAGTCCCCAGAGCCACTGTCATACCCCATCTCATCCCCGAAAAAGTGGTGCTTAGCTGATCCCATAGTGTCCTACACCACATGTGTCCTCAGCCCCTTCTCTTGTCATATGTGGTCCGAATGACTGCAACCCTGGCTGCTGGGCCCTGGATCTGTGTTCGCTCTGCCTGTGCTCACAAGGGAGCTTTGAGGAGTTTAGGTACACCCAGGCACATGCTTTGCAGAGAACTAAGGGGACATGCTGGCATGTCCAGCAAAGAATGCAAAGAGGGGAAATGGAGTGGTGAGCACACAGCATCGGGGCTAAGTCATCCACACACAAACAGGAGCAGGGTGCAACGTACAATCCTGCAGCTTGAAGTCATTGGGCGCCTTGGCGGACCAGAGCCTCATGGTGTTGACAGTGTTGTTCTTATAGCCGGGTACTGGGGTGTCGTAGGGCATGGCGAGCACCACCTGACCACAGGGAAGAGACACTCAGGGTTGAGGCTACAGGGACCCTGTCCCTTTCTTAGCCGTCATGTCCCCTGCTAGGGAGGCTCCAACTTCTCTACAAGCCTCTCCAATATATGCCATGAGACCTGGGACTCCAGGGCCTGGCCAAGAGGGAGGATCTGAACACTGGTCCAGGACATTGGCCCAGGCCTGGCTCAAATACCCAAAGCTCTGACAGCTCAGAGAGCCATGAGCCAAACATGGCACCAGAAGGTGAAGCTTCCCAGAGGTATTTGGGGAGCTATTCTCATATACGCAAGGGGAAAAGGCCCTATCACTATCAAGACAAGTATGTTTTTGGGTTCTGCTAGTAAGCAACACGAGTTAGCAGGGTAGTCCCCGTGCAGTACCTGCGTGTCCAGCCACTTCACGCCATCAGGGGTGTGCTCCACTCTCCCGTAGAAGTGAACGGGAAGCATGTACTCGGGCCGGGCTTTCTCCCAGGGGTTGCCGTAGCGGAGCCAGTCATCAGCCTCTTCAACCTGCAGGGGGAACGAACAGCTAGGGGTATCTATTACCACACCTTCTGCTCCTAATCCCAGCCCTACTTCATCTGTGACTTTTAGGGTCCAATTTTTTTGGGGGGGTCAGGTGGAAGGCTTGAACTCAGGGCCCGGGTATTGTTCTCGTTTTCTGGCGGCTAACTGCAAAGTCTCATGGGCTTCCCTGCCTGGCCTGGCTTCCAACTGTAATCCTGATCTCAGCCTCCTGAGTAGTTTAGGTTACAGGCATGAGCCACTAGCACCCAGCTTGATTTTCTTTTTTTTTTGAGATAAGGTTTCACTAAGTTGCCCAGGATGGCCCTGAACTCATGATTGTTCTATCTCAGCCTCCTGAATAGCTGAGATTATAGGTATGTGCCACAACACCTGACCCCAAAAATATTAAGTAAATTATTCTCCACCCAACTGGAAGACCTCTGACTTCTATTCTGAAGTGCCCTTGGCCTGGCTGAGTTTAGGGAGACTGCAGGTTGAGATCAGTCCCTTCTCACTGACACGGTCCTGACCACCTCACTTGCTGCAGTTTAATGCTTTAACTAAGGTTCACTCTCCCCAAGGGCCTCTGATCTTACGAGGTACAGTCCCCTCATTCATGTCAGGAGTGAATGCAGAAGGTAGGAATGAAATCTATAATAAACTGCTTTTCTAATTACGCCAAGTCAACTGCCCCTGAAGATGAACCCCAAAAGCACTGCCCTCTATCCATGTCCGGATACCCCTAGAAGCAAGCATGCAACTCATAGCATCCTACTCTTTGCTGCAGGGACTCCTGTAAGACTCAGTCTCCTATGTCCTGGCCCATCTGACTTCCCTGTCACCATGTCTGCAAGAGCCTACACAGGAACCAACTTGGCCAGAGCCAGGCAGAACCGGAAGTGCCCAGCACAGCTGGCTGCCTTCCTGCTGCACTTTGCAGACCATTTGCAGGTTGTCCAGTGAGTATACAGCAGGACAGCTAACTGAAACAATACCTGAGGAGAGCTGGAAACCAGTGAACTCACCTGCCAGCCATTGACAATCTTCTGGTTAAAAATCCCAAATTCGTAGCGGATCCCGTAGCCATATGCTGCCAGCCCCAGGGTGGCCATTGAATCAAGGAAACAGGCTGAAAAATCCAATCACAGACTATCAGCAGAGATTGAGGTTGCTGGGAACCAAGGCCTCTTGGGAGGTAACAGAGTCAGTAGTGAACACAACCAGCTCAGTTTCATGAAAGCGAACACTCTGACCTTGAAAGCCGGAGGCTATGCCAAGAAAATACCAAGGCATAGATGTGGGAGAAGACAGGAGGAAAAAGAGTCCCACAGAGATCATGATAAGGCCAGGTACCTCTTTATTGGCCAAGACCCATTTCTCCCTGCCAGCTCTCTCTCAGACACATGCACTAAGGCATGAGGCCTCCTCACCTCTCCACATAGAGTCCTCTCTACATGTTAAGAAAGCAGGTCTGCTCCCTGATAAGTGGATGCTAAATCCAAAATGTTAGGTGATACGACAAAACTAACAGGACTTAAGAAACAAAGAACTCCTGCTCATCTGGTTGAACCACTACTAAATATCCCCATGCTGCTGATCACATGTATGGTGTATAACATGTGAACACTGTTATATATTACAGACTGTGATAGACAATTTGCTCCAGGAAAGTTAGAATTAACTTGTGACTTAGAAATTATGTAATCACTTAATCAAAATCAAAAAAAAAAAAAAAGAACTTCGGGGAAGGGAGGGAGGGGGGGATGGTAGGGGGAAAACAATGGAGGGGCTAACAATGTTCAAGAGGAAGTGTACTCATTACCTCACTCATGTAACTGTAACCCTCTGTATAGTATCTTTATAATAAAAAATTAAAAAAAAAAGAAAGCAGGTCTGGAAATTAATGACATGTAGTTCATGGCCTAGAACATTCAAATACCCAAGGTCTAAAGCGCAGCTAGGGTCCCAGAATGTAGGGGAAGTAACATGTTACCAAATTCAGCCCTTGTTCCAATTAAAACTTGAGAGAGAAACAAAACAAACACAATGTTTTACATGAAGATTCAGCTGGAACTGGGTACAATGGCTTACACTGAAATCCTAGCTACTTAGGAGATTAAGAGGATCTCAATGCAAAGCTAGCTCAGGCAAAAAGTTTGGGAGACCCTCATCTTAACCAATGAGAAGCTAGGCATGGTATGCATGCCTAACATGCCAGCTCTTGCAAAATCCTAAGCAGTAAGGTTGTAGTCTAAACCTGCCTGGACATGAATGCAAGACCCTATTCAAAAACTAATTAAAGAGAGGCTGGGAAGGTGGCTCAGTGGTAGAGTGCTTGCCTTGCATGCATAAGGCCCTGGGTTCAATTCCTCAGCACCACATAAACAGAAAAGGCCAGAAGTGGTGCTGTGGCTCAAGTGGCAGTGTTAGCCTTGTGCTGAAGAGCCGAGGGACAGTGCCCAGGCCCAGAGTTCATGCCCATGACTGACCAAAACAACAACAACAACAAAAAAAAAAAACACTAATGAAAGTAAAAAGGCTGAAGATATGGTTCAGGTAGTTGAGGAACTGACTAACAAATGCAAGGCCCAGAGTTCAAACTCCAGTCCTGCAAAACAAAAAACTCAGAAAGATACCTCACTAAATTTCTGGATAAAAAAAGCACTGGGCACGTTACTCAGTGATACAGCACTTGCCTAAGCATATGCAAGTCCCTGGGTTCAATCCTTAATACTAGAAGGAAAGTAGGGGAAGGAAAAGGAAAGGACAGAAGAAAGAAGGACCCATCACAGGAACACTAGAAAATAAACATCCAGTTCATCAAACAAGCAGACACCTGAGTGTCAGCTGCTCTGCTGAGAAGACAGGTGAGAAAGATCAACAAATCAAAGACTCATGCTCTTGTAAGAAGACTCAGAATTGTAGGAGGGAAACGGACATCAAACCATGGTCGGCTTGATGCTGCTTGGGTCTGCCATGGTGGGAGGGGTCCTAGCAGGCAGCAGGTCATTTGCAGGAGGCTACAGAGGACTCTGGAAGTGGAGGAGGGGCACCACTAATTCAGGACATATTGGAGGAAAGTGGCAGGATAAAGTGCCTGGAAAAGTGGAAGGCACCATTCTACTGTGGGCAGATCCCCAAGGTCAGAAAGTGGATCAGCCTCAAGCTCAGAGACTGGGCTTACCAGCCATCCCTAGAGCTGTCCCAGGGCTTTTAAGAAGCATATAGATGCCAGAAGAGACCAAGGAGGCTGTGACGTTCTCCACCCTATAACGAAAAGTTCTATATTTGCGGAGGAAGGATAAAGTAGGAAGTTTGTGATGCACAATTCAATGTCACAGTGCTGGGGGAATGGGATGCTGAGATGCTAGCAGCTTAGTCCCCAGCAGGGGATGACTAAATACGCAGCTGACACTCAAGGAGTGCACGCTATGCTCTGCCAGCCTGGCATGGTCTTGGGGAGGGAAGGCAGCAATGGCAGGATGTGCCTTGCTTAAGTACACGGCATATGAGGATGGTGCGGAGGACTCACGTGGGGATAGGGCAGGAGGGGCCAAGTTTTTCTTTATCTAGATTCATGTGCTGTTTATTCAAGAAAAATATATTCAACATTTTGACAAATTTAAGGTAAAATTTGAAAACCATACAGGTATTTCTTGTGGGGCGGGGGCGTCAGTTGTGGGGCTTGAACTCAGGGCCTGGGCGCTGCCTCTGAGTTCTTTTGCTCAAGGCCAGCCCTCTACCACTTTGCGACACAGTTCCACTTCCCTACAGGTATTTTTATTTTTTAGGATGGACCTCAGTTTATGGCAATTGGCAAAAGGTATTGGGACTGAAAATGACTAGGCCCAGGACACTCCCTCATCCCTCTACACAAAGGGCCACAAACCCACACTGCTGTCCCCATTTCCATGTTCTTTATGTTGCTCCCTCTTCTAGGGAAGGGTGGCAGAGATAATTAAAACAGAAAACTCAACTGGGGATTCTCTCAAGTGCAGGGACTGGAGTGAGCACATGATATGCCTGAAAAGGCGCAACTGCTAGGCCAGTGCCAGGGCCTACAGCAAGAGAGTGAGCTGTAGCACTCGAAGTCAGAGACACGTATCAGGCTTCTAGCCCTCTGTCCTGCAAGGCGGTCAGCACACTGGACACTTTCTTAGCACCAGCTGGCCTGACCCTATTAAGTGTGAAATGCCCTAGTACTAAAGAAAATGGACATCTCCCACTTTTTTTTCCTCCACTAGTGAAAAGATTTTGACCAGAAGAACAGACGCTGGGAACAGAACAGAAGAACATGCACGCTGGGAGGCCAGTTTACCCTGACAGCTGGAGTCAGGGGCAGACTTGTTCTTGGTCTGGCCATCTGATCCTCCACAAAGACAAAAGGTTGGAAAGACAAGGGTGGGTTACCTGCCAGCCGTCCCAGGCCCCCGTTCCCAAGGCCAGCATCCTCTTCTATTTCCTCTAGCTCCTCCATGTCCAACCCCAACTGTGAACAAAAAAGGCAGAATTTCAGCAGTATTACTTTATATTTCCCTCAAACACTACGTTGAAAGATGTTTAAATCTTGAGAGCTTACACCAAAAACAAGTATCTTTCTTTTTTTTTGGTGCCAATCCTGGGGCTTGAACTCCGAGCCTGGGCACTGTCCCTGAGCGTAACACTCTACCACTAGAGCCATGGCACCACTTCTGGCTTTTTCAGTTTATATGGAGGAATTGAACCCAGGGATTCATGCATACTAGGCAAGCACTCTACCATTAAGCTATGTTCCTAGCCCACAAGTATCTTTCTTTTAGAATTAAAAACCCAGTATTAAATTTAGTATTACACAAGGCATAGCATTGATTGAAATATAGTGTTAACATGTGTGGAGATATTTAAAAAAAACCCACATGAGCCAATTTTTTAAAAAGGGACAAAATTTTGCCCAAGTGGGTAACCCTTTTAAGTTTATAACACCAAAGGAAACCTTTCTTATCTACTTTCTGTCTCATGCATTGCCCACTGCAGATATCTAAATGTAAACACCCAATATGTGACCTTTGATGGCCAGCTTTCAAGCACATAACACTGTCAATGTTCAACTATGTAAGTAGATATCAGCACTTCAATCAGCTTTTATTAGGAGGTTGCTGGGGATTGAACCCAGAGTCTAGTGTAGGTTAGGTAAGCTCTCTGTCACTGAGCTACATCCTCATCCCTGCTGTTCAGTACGATATGGCTATACTACATTCTGTTTATCCATTTATCAACTGATGAACATCTCTATGATTTCCACTTTGGTTTATTGTGAATATCTATGCTGCTATGAAATTCATGTATATTTTATGTGTAGATATGATTTCATATCTCTCAGGCATATACCTTGGAGTGTAATTGCTAGGTTAAATGGTAATTCCATGCTTGACTTGTTGAGTAACTGCTGGATCACTTTCAAAATGACTGCAACCAGCATTTTCTAATTACATCAGCAACAGTATATGAGGGCTCCACTTTGGTATCTTAACCAACACTTGTCCTCCATCCTTCTGTCCTTATATCATTCTAGTGGTCATTAAGTGGCCTGGTTTTGGTTTGCATTTCTTTGGTACTAACAACAAAGAGCATCTTTTAATGTGCTTGTTGACCATTTTTAGCTTTGGAAAAATGTCCATTTAAGACCTTCACTCATTTTTAAACTGCATTGTCTTTTCATTTTTGAGCTGAAAGAGTTCTTTATATATTTTAGATACACAAACCATTCATTATCAGATCGTTTGCTTATTTTTTAACATTGTCATACTATGTTACTTAGCTTGGTTTCTAAATCCTAGGCTCAAGAAATCCTCCCTTTCCAGACTCCCAAGGAGCTCAGACAACAGGAATGGCTACCACATCCAGCACAGATTCATGATTTACAAAATGTTCTCCCATTTTGTATGGTGTCTGTTCTTTCCCTTTCCTCCTCTTTTTTAGGAGCTACAGATTAAACCAAGCTCTACTATCTTCATATTTGATGAATACAAATTTTAAGTTTTGATGAAGCCCAATGTGTTGGCTTTTGTTTGTGCTTTTGACATTGTAACTAAAAAACCACTGCCTCTTCTCTACATATTCTTTTAAAGGTTTCAGAGTTTAGCTCTTTTGTTTAGCCTGATCCATTTTGAGCTTTAATCTGTATGCAATGTGAGGTAGGTGTTCAACTCTTATCATTTGCATGTAAATATCAAATATCCAGCATCACTTGCTGAAATGACTGTTCTCTGTTGAATTGTTTTGTCATACCTTCCTTAAAAAAAGAAACAAAGAACTGGTCATGTGTGATACCAAAGGCAAAGAAACATGAAAAAAGCAGGACTTCATAAAGGTTTCTAATTTTTTTATATGCAACAGCAATATACACAAGACAATATGTTGGAAATGATCTGTACAATTTGGGAGGTGGCCAGGGGAGGGAAAGTAGGAGAAAATTGAGGGAAGTGGTAACAAAGTTTGACAAGAAATGTACTTATTACCTTATGTATGTACCTGTAACCCCTCTGTACATCACCTTAGCATATATATATATATATCCACATATATATATATATGGAAAAACTGGTCATGTGTGACACCAAAGGTAAAGGGAACGTGAAAAAACAAGCAGGACTTCATACAGGTTTTTAAATGTTGTGAACCATAGGACACTATAGTTTTTTCCTACTCACAGAGTAGAAAAAAAATTTGCCAACCACATATTTAACAAACCATAAGTATCAAGAATGGATAGAAAATTCAATATCCAATGGATTAAAATTCAATACCAAGAAACAACCTGGCCAGATGCTTGTGGCTCACACCTGTAATCCTAGCTACTCAGGAGGCTGAGATCTAAGAGTCACAGTTCAAAGCCAGCTTGAGCAGGAAAGTCTATTAGACTCTTAGTTCCAATTAACCATTAAAAAAGCCAAAAGTGGAGCTGTGGCTCAAGTGGTAGAGTTCTAGTCTTGAGCACAAAAGCTCAGGGACAGTGCCTAGGCCCTGAGTTCAAGTCTTAGGACTGACCCAGACAAAAATAACAATTAAAAAACCTTATTTTGAAATGGGCACTAGGATCTGGGAATGTGGCTTAGTGGTAGAGTGCTTGTGTAGCATGCATAAAGCCCCGTATTTGACTCCTCAGCACACATAAACAAAAAATGCCAGATATGGTACTGTAGCTCAAGTGGTAAAGTGCTAGCCTTGAGCAAAAGAAGCTCAGGGTCAATGGTTAGGCCCTGAGTTCAAGCTCCAGGACAGGCCAAAAAAAAGGGGGGGCACTAGACTTGAACTGATTTTTCTTCAAATAAGATAACCAATAGGCAATAAGCTTATGAATATGTGCTCAACATCACTAATAATTAGAGAAATGGCAAAGAAAACCACACTGTGAGCAATGTACTAGCGATTCATTCCTGTAATCCTGGCTATTCAGAAGGCTGAGATTTGATGATCATAGTTCAAAGGCAGCTTGTGCAGGAAAGTCTGTGAGATTTATCTCTTAATTAACCACAAAAAGCCAAGAGTGGAGCTGTGGCGCAAGTGGTAGAGTGCTAGTCTTGAGCACTAAAGCTTAGGGACAGCACCCAGGTCCAGGGGACCAGCAAAAGGGAGAGAGAGAAGTGAGGAAGAGAGGGAAGGAGGGAGGGAATTTCATTGGTGAAGATGTGGAAATAAAATAAATTCTTTGTGCATTTCTATAAAATGGTATAGCCACTGTGAAAAAGGTACAGAAATCACATGATTCAATCATCCACCTCTCAAAGTAGTAAAAGCAAGGAATTGGACAGGTGTTTGTACACCATTCACAGTAGCATTATTCACAGTAATCAAAAGATGAACAAATACACAAAATATAGTACTTATATATCATTGAAAATTATTCAGCCTGAAAAAACAATGAAGTACTGACATAAGCTGCAACACAGATGAACAGGACATTTTACTGTGTGAAATAAGCCAGTTACCAAAGCACATACGTTCTGTGATTTCACTTTTTTGTGGTACTACTGGTACTGGGGCTTGAACTTGCCCTTGTGCTTTTGGCTTTTTCCCTATAGCTTGTTCTCTACCACTCAAGCCACATTTCTACTTCCAGCTTTTTTTCTAGATAATTAGATATAAGAATCTCAGGTGTAAGCCACCAGTGCCCAGCATATGATTCCATTCTTATAAAATACCTAGAGAGCCTCGTTAGCGCAGTAGGTAGCGCGTCAGTCTCATAAAATACCTAGAGCAGAACACATTAATAAAAATCAAAATGTTAGTTTCCAAAGCCTGAAGAGAAGGAAATAGAAAGTTACTTTTTAATTAGGTATATAGTTTCAGTCTGGGAAAATGAAGATTTTTCTGGAGATGGATAGTAGTGGTAGTTGCAGAATAGTATAAATGACCAGATGCTGGTGGCTGATGCCTGTAATCCAAGCTACTCAGGAGGCTGAGATCTGGTGGAAAACAGTTTGAGCCTAGCCAGGCAGAAAAAATAGTCTGTGAGACTCCAACTCCAAAATAACCAGCAAAAAGCCAGGCTGGAGATGTGGCTAAAGAGGTAGAATGGCAGCTGAGTAAACAGGCAAACCAAGTGAGTGTAAGGGCTATATTATCTTAGTATCACCAAATCTTATTATCACCAAAAATGTAACCCTTATTTTGGTAGAACATTTTAAGCAATAGCTTCCCATGTTAGGGGAAATGCCCTGTTCTGTTTTGTGGCCCTATTTGAAATTATATGCTGCAGCTGCTATTGTCCACTAAGTCTTTGCTATGGACTGCATAAGATATGTCCCCACAAGATTGTGTAGGTACTCAATGCAGGTGGGGTCTTGAGAGGTGACTATATCATGAGAACCCTGATCTCATCTATGGATGAATTCACTAGTGAGTGCACAGCAGAATGGACATTACGAGGTGGAGACTAGTTAGAGGAAGCAGGTGACTGGGCCATGCCCTGAAAGGTATTCATTCATTACTACCTCTGTTTGCGCTCTCTCTCTGCTTTCTGGTTGCCATGGAGTAAGTATCCTTTCCCACCACAAGCTCCTGCCACCATGATACACTGCCTCACCTCAGGCCCAATGAGATCGCTGAAAC